>NC_057806.1:275151567-275241763 GCF_018294505.1 Triticum aestivum
GCTTGTGTACTTTGAATTTTTGATAGGAGCAATTGGTAGCCCCCAAGGGTCGTCTCATTACGATGTGATGAGTCGGGTCTTCAATAAGGCAAGTAAAAATGACTTTGCATTAGCCCCCAAGTGTCATGGTGCATGCTTGCAGCAACATGGGACTTCCATATTTGATATAATCATGATCTGAATAATATAGCCCCCAAGTGCCGGGTCATAAGCCTGCAGCGACTCGGGACTATACGTTCCAATGTAAATAAATCATATCCACTATCTGTATGATATTGCTGAATGCCTTGCATATCAATATTGAACCATACTCCTTGTTGCGAGCTGGTATTCTTGAATGAAGAAATAATAGCCATTACTCTGGAGCGGCTTTGAAAACCTCAATCATAATACTGGTTATTGATAACCATAATAAAAATCTAGCCATGTTGGCTATTAAAAATTTGAATAATATAACCTGTTTTGAAAACTGATTCCTGCCATATAAACCAGTATATCCATGCATATATGACGCATGCTATGAGGATGTAATGTATGATGCAATATATGATGATGTATGTGTATGATAACATAATAAAAAATGCCAGCTTTTGAAGCTTGAATCTTACTTCAATGAAACTAGCATGATAGCCACTGGAGTATCCTCGCTTTCCATAAGCCGGCTCTCACATGACCCAATCGATGTTTTAACCTGGATAAGTTCAGGGTCTTGTTTCAAGATTGACTTATCGGGAGTACACGAGGTCAGAGTAGCATCATCCACTAATTGACTTATATCCGCTAATTGCTTATCGGCGTGAACATGCTTAAGATCAATGTCACCCTTAGCAACATGATCTCGAATGAAATGATGACGAACTTCAATATGCTTAGTTCGAGAATGTTGTACAGGATTATGACCAATTTTGATAGCACTTTCATTGTCACAAAGCAGTGGAACATGTTTCACATAAATCCCATAATCTTTAAGAGTTTGGGTCATCCAAAGTAATTGAGCACAACATGAACCAGCGGCAATGTATTCCGCTTCGGCGGTGGATAAGGATACCGAGTTTTGTTTCTTGGAAGACCAAGACACAAGAGATCTACCAAGAAATTGACAAGTACCCGAAGTGGACTTTCTATCAATCTTGTCTCCGGCATAATCCGAGTCGGAATAGCCAACAAGATCAAAAGAAGACCTCTTAGGATACCAAATGCCAAAATTTGGTGTATGGATTAAATATCTCACTATCCTTTTCACAGCCTTAAGATGACATTCTTTAGGAGCAGCTTGATATCGTGCACACATGCACACACTTAGCATAATATCGGGACGTGAAGCACATAGGTATAACAATGAACCAATCATAGAGCGATAAACCTTTTGATCAACTGGTTCACCATCTTTGGTTAAATCATTATGTCCACTAGTAGGCATGGGTGTAGAGATACCTTTGCATTCTTGCATATTGAACTTCTTGAATAAGTCATTGGTGTACTTTGTTTGAGAGACAAATGTACCTTCCTTAGTTTGCTTGATTTGCAAACCGAGAAAGAATTTGAGTTCACTCATCATAGACATCTCAAACTTCTCTGATATTAGCTTTCCAAACTTTTCACTAAAGAGAGGGTTAGTTGAACCAAATATGATATCATCGACATAAATTTGGCATACAAATAGTTCTCCATTAACCCTTTTAGTAAAAATAATAGAATCAATTTTACCAATTTCAAAACCCCTTGTAATAAGGAACTTGGTCAAGCATTTATATCATGCTCTAGGAGCTTGTTTAAGACCATAAAGAGCTTTGTGAAGTTTGTAAACATGATTTGGTTTCTTAGGATTGATAAAGCCGGGAGGTTGTTTGACATAAACTTCCTCCTCTATTTCACCATTTAGAAAAGCACTTTTAATGTCCATTTGGTACAAGGTGATATTATGGTGATTAGCATAGGCAAGTAAGATGCGAATGGACTCAAGTCTAGCAACGGGAGCATATGTCTCACCATAGTCCATACCTTCGACTTGTGTGTACCCTTGGGCGACGAGACTTGCTTTGTTGCGAACCACTTGTCCATCTTCATCTTGCTTGTTGCGAAACACCCATTTGGTACCAATGATGTTGTGGTTGTTGTCGGGCTTCTCAACCAATGTCAAAACTTGGTTTCTCTCAAAATTGTGTAGCTCTTCATGCATAGCGTTTATCCAATTTGGATCTTCCAATGCTTCTTCAACCTTCATAGGTTCAATGCTAGAGATGAATGAATAGTTTTCACAAAAGTTAGCTAAACGATATTTTGAGCAAGTGATTCTCCCGGTTTGTATATCATTGAGGATTTGCTCGACGGGATGATCTTTGGCAATTCTTGCTCGAACTCGTGAGAGCTTTTGCTTGGGTCTTTGTTGAACATCTTCTTCATCTTGTTCTTCTTCTTGGCCTTCTTCATTGTTGACGTCGTCGTTCTCTTGTCGTGGTGGAGAAGGAGGTTGTTGATGTTCGTCTTGACGTATTTCCTCGTTTTCATCATCTTGGTGTGTCCCACTTGTGGATGCTTCCGTGTCGATTCTTGGTTCACCTTGTCGTGAAGTAGAAGCTTCCACTTGGACGGATGAAGTACTCTCCTTCACCTCCGTTGGAAGAATTTTGCCAATGGACAAGTCTTGAATTGCTTCTGAAGGGTCTTTGTCTCCTACATCAATTGGCAATTGCTCTACTTGCAAGCCATTAGATTCATCAAACTTCACATCTACCGTCTCTTCAACCTTTCGGGTGAAATTGTTGTAGACACGGTAAGTGTGAGAGTTTGAGCCATAACCAAGTAGAAAACCTTCATGAGATTTAGGAGCAAACTTTGAACGATGATGCTTATCAAGAATGTAGCACTTTGAGCCGAATACTCGAAAGTATCCAACTTGGGGTTTGTTACCGGTGAGAAGCTCGTATGCCGTCTTGCCGAGTAGCTTGTGAAGATATAAGCGATTTGTTGCATGACAAGCTGTCTCAACCGCTTCTACCCAAAAGTGCTTTGGCGTCTTGTATTCATCAAACATCGTTCTTGCCATTTCGATGAGCGTCCGATTCTTCCTCTCAACAACTCCATTTTGTTGAGGTGTGTACGTAGCTGAGAACCCGTGTGAAATCCCTTCTTCGTCAAGAAAGGTGTCCACATTTGCGTTCTTGAACTCCGTTCCATTGTCACTCCGAACCTTCTTGATCTTCACATCAAACTGATTTGGGCCTTCCTAGCAGTTTCTGAAGATCTTCTGGACCTGCGACTTATCATTAAGAAAGAACACCCACGTAAATCTTGAAAAATCATCAACTATAACTAGACCAAAAGAATTTCCACCGAGACTCTTGTAGGCGTTGGGACCAAAAAGATCCATGTGAAGTAGCTCGAGTGGCCTCCTTGTGGTCATGATGTTCTTCACGGGATGTCTTCCTCCAACCTGTTTACCTGCTTGACAAGCACTGCAAAGTCTATCCTTATCAAATATGACATTGTTGACTCCAAGGATATGATTTCCTTTAATAAGCTTGTCAAGGTTTCTCATGCCAATGTGACCTAGTCGTCTATGCCATAACCAACCTTTTTAGGATTTAGCAACAAAGCAAGTTTTAGGTTGAGCCTTTTTAGAGAAATCGACAATGTAAAGATCACCTCTACGCATACCCGTAAAGACCATTTTATGATTGTCTCGACGAAATACTTGGCAATCTACCTCAGTAAATAGGACATTCAAACCGAAATCAGCAAGTCTAGATACTGAAAGTAAGTTGTAGCCAAGAGATTCAACGAGCATGACATTTTGAATGGAACTATCATGTGAGATGGCCACCTTACCAAGGCCAACCACTTTACCCTTTGAATTATCACCAAAGGTGACATATTTTCGAGGGCCGTCATTTTCAGCAAGCTCACGAAACATCTCTTCATCTCCGGTCATATGATCAATACATCCACTATCGAGAACCCATTCCTTTCCTCCTGATTCATATCCCCGAAGATTTGCCATAAGACCAAAATGTCTCATTGCATCATCAAGATCGAAGTCACTATCATCATCATAATATTCATGTTCATCATGATCTTGTGACTCATCATTTCCTAGAGAGGGTAATTCATTAGATAAATGATCATCAAAGTGGTCACTTTTATGAATTCTTATAGCTTTGAATATGATATC
Source organism: Triticum aestivum (assembly GCF_018294505.1). NCBI lineage: Eukaryota > Viridiplantae > Streptophyta > Magnoliopsida > Poales > Poaceae > Triticum > Triticum aestivum. The sequence goes on from NC_057806.1 coordinate 275,155,739, forward strand.
ATTAATGATTCCAACATCTCCTTTAGCATGCTTAAGATTGGTAAGTTCAAATAGACAATTACCAAAACTAGGATCACTAGAGTTCATCTTACTCAAGGCAATAGATTTATGGAGAATTTCATCCAAGGTTTTCAAGGAATGATCGGGAAATTGTTCCTCAAGAAATTTCCATATAGTATAGGCACAATTTTGAGTAGGCAAACTAGCAATCAATTTTTTGGGCAATCCTCTAATGATGAGCTCAATAGTTCTAAGATTGCGAATCATGTCAATATCTTCATCTAGGGTAGGATGCAAAGGATCAATATGAGATGCACAAGGGCTAGCAATATACTTGTTCAAATGATATTGATTGAAGATTACAAGCATCTCATTTTTCCACTCATGAAAATACTCTCCATCAAGAATAGGCACTCTATGTCTAAGACTCCCTAATGTAGACACATCCATCTTCCTCCAATGGTGATTAAACCAAGGGAATGGAGACCAAAGCTCTGATACCACTTGTAGGATCTAGAAGTAGATGTGTCTAGAGGGGGGTGATTAGACACTTAATGCTAAAGTTGCAATTTTTAAGCTTTTTCGGTTTAAGTGGAGTTTAGGCACAATTTCAACACACACAATACATATCAAGCATGCATGCAAAGAGTATATGAGCAGCGGAATGTAAAGCATGCAACTTGCAAGAATGTAAAGGGAAGGGTTTGGAGAAATCAAACGCAATTGGAGACACGGATGTTTTTCCCGTGGTTCGGATAGGTGGTGCTATCCTACATCCACGTTGATGGAGACTTCAACCCACAAAGGGTAATGGTTGCGAGAGTCCACGGAGGGCTCCACCCACAAAGGGTAACGGTTGCGCGAGTCCACACAGGGCTCCACCCATGAAGGGTCCACGAAGAAGCAACCACCCACAAAGGGTCCACGAAGAAGCAACCTTGTCTATCCCACCATGGCCATCGCCCACACAGGACTTGCCTCACTAGCGGTAGATCTTCACAAAGTAGGCGATCTCCTTGCCCTTACAAACTCCTTGGTTCAACTCCACAATCTTGTCGGAGGCTCCCAAGTGACACCTAGCCAATCTAGGAGACACCACTCTCCAAGAAGTAACAAATGGTGTGTAGGTAATGAACTCCTTGCTCTTGTGCTTCAAATGATAGTCTCCCCAACACTCAACTCTCTCTCATAGGATTTGGATTTGTGGAAAGAAGATTTGAGTGGAAAGCAACTTGGAGAGGCTAGAGATCAAGATTCATATGGTAGGAATGGAATATCTTGGTCTCAACACATGAGTAGGTGGTTCTCTCTCAGAACATATGAGTTGGAATGGTGTATGTGTTCTGATAGCTCTCTCATCGAATGAAGAGGAGGTGGAGGGGTATATATAGCCTCCACACAAAATCCAACCGTTACACACAGTTTTCCAATCTCGGTGGGACCGAATCAACAAACTCGGTCGGACCGAAAAGGTAAACCTAGTGACCATTAGAGATTTCGGTGGGACCGACTGGATCAACTCGGTGGGACCGATGTGCTAGGGTTAGGGTAAATCCAAAACTCGGTTTGACAGATTACTCAAACTCGATGGGACCGACTTGGGAAATAAGTGAAACTGAGATTTGGCCAAGAAAACTCGGTGGAACCGATTGCATATCTCGGTGGGACCGAGAATATTGCAATGGGTAACAGAGAGTTTGCAAGCCCATCTCGATGAGACCGAGATCCCATCGGTGAGACCGAACTGATTAGGGTTTGGCAGTGGCTTATGACAAGTGAAACTCGGTGGCGCCGGATAGGAAGAATCGGTAGGACCGAGTTTGGCTTAGGGTTTAGGTCATATGTGGAAGTGGGAAAGTAGCTGAGGGTTTTGGAGCATATCACTAAGCACATGAAGCAAGAGGCTCATAAGCAACACCTCATCCCCCCTTGATAGTATTGGCTTTTCCTAAAGACTCAATGTGATCTTGGATCACTAAAATGTAAAATGAGGAGTCTTGAGCTTGAAGCTTTAGCCAATCCTTTGTCCTTAGCATCTTGAAGGAGTTCCCACAACCTTTAGTCCATGCCACTCCATTGTTGAACTTATCTGAAACATGCTAGATCGAAATGTTAGTCCAACAAGAGATATGTTGTCATCAATTATCAAAACCAGCTAGGGAGCACTTGTGCTTTCAGCTGTAGTACTGGCGGCGACTTGGCGATGGTAGAAGCGCGGGGACCCGCAGCTCCTGTATGGCGAAGGCCGCCGCAGCATCTAAAACCAGCAAGGCGGGTTGTCTCGAACGGCAGCGACTTGACGAAACTACGATCGAAACGGCGCGAGGCCGTGGTGGCTCATGGTGCATCGGGTCGCAGAGCAGTGGCGTAATAGCAGCAGTGACTTGTAGAGGCCAGGCAGTTCAGCACGAGATGAAACCCGTGGGGGAGAGGCGGCTGGGCCCTGGCGGCGGCAGCGTCTGACTCATGTGAAAGCTGCGGGCTAGAGGCCACTGCAGCGTGGCTCGTGCGGCCTCGACAGAGCGAGGGTTGGCGGCTCCTTCAGGGCAGAACCAGGTCAACGCTGTTGGATTTCGGGTTCCGGCAGACCCTTGAGGTTCGAACACTGGGGTGCGCGCGGAGATTTCGCCTTCTACCTACCTGCACCCTCCGCCTCGCTAAGATCTAAGCTATGGAAGGAACAACTCAAGAGACACAGGGTTTATACTGGTTCGGGCCACCGTTGTGGTGTAATACCCTACTCCAGTGTGTGGTGTGGTGGATTGCCTCTTGGGCTGATGATGATGAACAATACAAGGAAGAACAACCTCGCGAGGGTCTGTTCTTGGCTGGGGGGGACGAACTGCTAGGGGGAGTTCAGTCACCCTTCTCTCTCTCTCTCTGATTTCGATCTTCTCTTCTTCGTCCTTCGCCTCTTCCTACCTACCCTGTGGGTGGCTGGTCCTATTTATAGAGGCCCTGGTCCTCTTCCCAAATATCGAGCGGGAAGGGAGCCAACAATGGCGGGCTAATTTGAAGGGGGACTGCTAGTACTAGCTATCCTGACAAAAGTAGTCTTCGCCTGCACAAAGCTCTGGTGGTGACGCCGTCTTGGGCTCCACGATGACCTCCGTATTGCAGTCCTCCTGGTCTTGGTCTTGTTGTACCGAAATGGCAACCTTTGCCTAACGCCTTGGTACCCCGCGGCTGCGCTTACTCCCTTTGCACCAAAGAGGAAAGGAGGACACTGCGCGGGCTGGCGCCCGCCTGGCGCCTTTGGTCGTCATGGCTTGCGTCATAGGCACCTCATGAGGTACCCCGCCTTGATCTCTCCGCCTCCTCGTGAGCCAGTCTGATGAGGCCGTGCCTAAGGAAGCTCCGTGTCGTCCGCCCCGCGAGGCTTGGCCCCTCACGAGGGTCTTGGGTCTGTGTTGATGAAGATGGGTCGTGCTGGGCCCCCCTTTGAGCCACGCCGCAGGCCGCAGGCAGGCAAGTCTGGGGACCCCCATTCCCAGAACGCCGACAGTAGCCCCCGGGCCCAAGGCGCGCCCGGACTTGGCCGTGCAGGGAGGCGGAAGGGCAAGAGCGAAGCGCCGCGGGCCCTAACAGCCTGCGGCCTTGGGCGCCGCGTGGCGGTTGATTGGACGTGGGCGTCTCCACTTCCCCATGGCGCCTCAGCAACTGCACGTATTGGACAAGTCCCTGCATGCGAAGTGGGTCATGATTACCTGCGATCGTGGAGGTCGGCGGTTGGCCTTCGCCGGCCATAAGTATGGAACGGCGCACGCCCTTCCAGTCCATCGCTCCTTGCTTCTCCTTCTTCCCGGTACTTGCTCCGTCTCTCTGCGATGGCTCCGATCCACCGGTTCTCGATGGCAGAGAAGGGAAAGGCTCCCTGAGAGGAACCAGACCCGCTCCCGCCGAAGAAACGGCTCGTCCTCCATGGCCCGGATGAGGGGGCCCATCAGGTGGTGTCGATGCCTTGGTGCGAGCGGGCACCGCCGGGGTTCCCGCTTCCCTTGTACGCCCACATCGAGGGCCCTGAAGGAGCTGATGCTGATCGCCACGGGCGGCGCCGCCGTCAGCGCCAATGGGTCACAAAGGTGTGGGTCGTCCCCCCTAGGGTCCACACCGAGGGCTCCTCCCGAGAGTTCGTGCTCCACGTCGCCATGCCTCCTCAGTCTTGGATTCGCCTTCCTCCCTTCTTCGCCTCCATCATCCCGCAGGGAGAACTCCTGGAGCTTTGGCTGCAGCACCCTCGCGACCGAGGCAGAGGTCGCGGTCGTTTCCCCGGGCGAGGTCTTCATGACTCGAGGCAGGAGCGAAATCGCCCGGGTTTGAAGGACAAGAGGCGCCTTCGCGGTCCACTTGGAGTACGATGGTGCTTCGGTGATGTTCTTCAAGGTCTTCGATGCGAACGGGCGCCGGCTGGAGTGCTGCCCCAGGAGAGGTGGTCGGGACCCTGCTGCGGTGAGGACTGGGCCCGCTGACCGCTCCCTTGGCGGCTCCTCAGGCGGTGGAGGCGTCGGAGGTTCCAGCGACTCGGACGAGATCTTCGCGACTCTGGAGACGAGCGACGACAGCTACGAGCCCCCGAGCCGGCGCCGCTCCTGGAGTAGGGCGGGCTCGTCAGGCCGCCGCCGACTCTGATCTGGATGGGGTTGGCGCCGGTGCTTGATGGCCCACTGTTGATGATGGCGTCTTTTGCAGGGGCGCGCGTAGTTAGTGTCCCTTTAGGATCTGTTCCCTGCGAGGAATCAAAGACGCGTCCCGTGGGGGCTTGTAAGGTGCCTGTGATCCTGTTTTGTTAATATAACCCTTGTCGTAGAATTGTGCGAGTTGCTCATTCCGTCTTAGCTCAGTTCTCCCTTTTGAACCTCATGAGGGCTTGGTGCTCTGCGCCGACAGGTCCTAGTCCCAAGGCGGCTTCAGCTGTCGCTGGTATGCCAGGTCGCGATGCCGTGGTCAAGGCCAGGAGGTGAGCGACCCGGAGTCCGGTAAGAGCCGTGATGCTCAGGAGGTCCCCTTTGGCGCTCAAGCAGCCGTCATTCGGTGAGAAAGGGGAGCGGCGTCGCTAACACGGGATTGCATTATGTGCGGGGATGGTGCCACGGTAGCTGGCGCTTCTGGGTGGTGACTTATCTCAAGAATCAGGAGTCGCTCTCTGGTGTGTCGCCGGGTCCGTGCATCGGCAGGCGTGAGGTTGCTCGGCGAGGTCCTCGCATGTCCCTCCCCTCTCGCCTTTGCTCCCCTTTCTGCTCTACGTCCTCGGGTCCCGGCCCTCGATCGAGTCTCAGCCGTCGCTGGTATGCCAGGTCGTGATGCCATGGACAAGGCCAGTGGGTGAGGGCTGGAGAGCCAGTAGGAGCCCTAAGTCGCGATGCTCAGGCACCCCCCCTTTAACGTGCAAGCGGTTCACGCGGATGAGAGTGAAGAAGACACCGCAAGGGCTTCGCCTGACGCAGCTCCTTTAAGAGATCCTGTAGACCCATCAGAGAAAGAACGAGGGGTTGCCACGACAATTGACAGTCAGCCGTTGGTTGCTTCCGAGGGGTAATGAGGCACTAAAGGCTTGACGAGGTGGCACCATGCGGGGCTGCTGTCGCCAGAGCTCAGCCATTCAGGTTTGTAGGCGTTGCAGGGACGGACCCATGCGCAAGCGTCGTGCCGTTTGGGAGCAGTTCCGTCAGTTGAGCGGGCAACTAGGTCAAGCACATTAGCCACGAAGGAGTGGATTCATTCAAATAGATGCTGGGAAGGCGGACATCACTAGGTCAGGCCCGAGCGACTTGGGGATGATGCAGCCCGAGGGGCGCCCCCAACAAGGGAAGCTAACAACATGAAATAAAAGGGATACATGCCGCAGGGACGGACCCACGCGGCCTGGGAATAATGCAGCCCTGGGGGGCGCTCCCAGCTGGAAGTGAAAACTTGAAAGATGTCACCTGATGACGTTGAGGACGAAGGGGTGTTGGTGTAGCAGACTCGGTGGGCTGCGGAAGCCGATCCTCACGAGCCCCCAGACCCAGTGGCCTCGGGAGGCTCTGGAGGCACTAGTGGCTCCTCGCGGACCATCTCCATCTCTGCCAGGGCTGCGGAACGCCTGGCCTCTTGTGCCTCCATGATGCCCCTCATGAGGCGCTAATACGTGGCAACCGCGTTCGGCAAGCTGTAAGGCATGCGAACGTAGCTGTGGGGTGGACCTCCACAGCGCCCCACTCGTGAGGGCCAGAGGCGCTCTAGAGAGGCGACTCGATTGAGCCCTGGTATGTTGATGCAGACGCGCAGCCCACCATCCTCGCCTGGATGGGGAGCCACTGCTGGTAGGCGGCGGCCGCCTTTCATGACTCTTGACTCCTGTAGCTCTTGAATGGCCTGGCTGACGAACTCTTGAGGGTCTGGCTCTCCTTGCCTTACTCCTTCTTGAGGGAAACGTGCTTCGAAACACGCCTCCATGTGGTGCCCAAGTGCCTCCCTCGTGACCTTAGCCAGGTCGGTGGCCCTCCAGGAGAGAGCCCCTGAGCCTTGCCTGAGGAGGGAGCCGGGCGCGCTTTCCTATGCGATGGAAGGAGGTTCCCCCTGGGCAGGCGCGGGCCCAGAGGGGCCTGCCTCCTGAGGGGCCAGGCCGGACGATGTCTTCTTCTTCTTGGGGGCGGTCTCGGGAAGCCTCCTGCTTCCGCGATCCGGATCTTCCAATGACGCGGCCTGAAAGGCTCATTCCAGGGAACACACCGCGTCCTTCTCTTCACAGGGCACCGTGATGACTCCGCCACTTCCTGGCATCTTGAGGACGTTGTAGTCGTGGTGAGTTACGGCCATGAACTTGGCCAGCGCCGGGTACCCAAGGATGGCGTTGTACGGCAGGCGAATGTGAGCGATGTCGAAGTCGATGAGCTTGGTGCGGTAGTTGTCGCGTGCCCTGAAGGTGACAGGGAGGCGGACCTGCCCAATCAGGACTGTGGAGCCGTCGGTGATTCCGGAGAAAGGCTTGGTTGGCTAAAGCTGGTTGTAGGGCACTTGGAGATTGTTGAATGTTTCCACGGACAGGACGTTGAGCCCTGCCCCACCATCGATGAGGGTCCTGGTGACCACCATGTTGCTGATGATTGGGGAACAAAGCATCGGGAGGACTCCGGCTGTAGCCGCACACTTGAGCTGATCTGCTGAGCTGAACGTGATGGCGCACGCCGACCACCTGAGACGGCGCGTGGCTTCGAGCTTGGGGAGGACTGCATTCACTTCGTGGGCGAACTGCTTGAAGATGCGTTGAGAGGCTGGGGCTTGAGCCCCGCCCAGGATGCAGGCGATCGCGCGCGGCTCCTGGAAGCCCCCAGCCCCCTCGTCCTGGTGGCGGTCCTCGTTTCTCCTTAGCTGCGGCGGTAGCGGAGGGAGGCCTGCATTGCCTTGCGGGCGATCCTCGCGAGGCTGATCCCTCCAGTCTCCCTCGCGAGGCGGGTCTTGCCAGCGATCCTCGCAAGGTTGATCGTGCCACCCTTGGCGCGGGCCACGGTCTTCCCAGCGTCCTGCGTTCCTTCCTCCTCCTCGACCGTAGCCCCGGTCACCGCGGTCGGGGCGACGGCCGATCCTTCCTTATCGCACGGCTCGGAGCTCTTGACATTCGTTGGTGTTGTGGGTGTGGAGATCGTGGTACACACAGTACCGACTGCCCTTGGAAGGTTTGGGCTGATCTCTGCCCTGCTTGGTGTCTGGTTCTGCCGCGAGCACGGCAGCCCCCTTGCGCTTCACATCCTTGGCCTTGGGCTTCTTCTCTTCTGGGTCTGCGGCAGGCAGCTCGAGGAGGGAGAGATGCCATTCCTCAGCCCTAGCGCACTTGGTTGCCAAGTTGAACAGCTCCAAGGAAGTGCACAGGTCTTCATGCATCGCCAGCTCCTCCTTCATCTTGACATCTCGCACGCCGTCGAAGAAGGCTGAGATGATGGCCTCCTCAGTCACCTTGGGAATCTTGAGGCGTGTGTTGTTGAAGCGCTGGATGTACTTCTGCAGGGTCTCCCCGGGTTGTTGCTTGATGCGGCGCATGTCGCTCATGGCGGGTGGCCGGTCGCGAGTACCTTGGAAGTTGGCGATGAAGCGGGTGCGCATCTCGTCCCAGGAGGAGATCGTGCCTAGGGTCAGGTTCAGGAGCCAGGTGCGAGCCCCGTCCTTGAGCGCCATGGAAAACCAGTTCGCCATGACCTTCTCGTCTCCGTTGGTAGCTTCGATGCCTAGCTCGTAGAGCTGGAGGAACTCCGCAGGGTCAGCCGTGCCGTCGTAACGAGGAGGCAGGTCTGGCCTGAACTTGCCGGGCCACGCAACGCTGCGTAGCTCGATGGTGAAGGCACGACAGCCTGCTGTGGCCACGGGAGGCCTTGGGTGACGGAGAGCTTGGTCTTGCATGTCCCCACGCGCTGCAGCTGGGAGCAGCGCGGGGTCTTGACGTGCGGGAGCAGGAGCATGGTCGCGACGTGCTGGAGCAGGGAGCGCCCGGGCACCTTCTTGCGGGCGAGGGACTTCTTGGCAGCTCTGCTCTTGCCACGCTGGCACCTGACGGAGCGGGTTCCACCCAAGGGCCACGCGCCTTGGAGCCATGGCGCCTTCTTGAGGAGGAGGCGGGCGGGGCGCCGCCGGAGCCTCGTCGCCCGCGTGGGGCGGGGTGCGGTGCAGCGGAACGGACGATGCAGGAGAGCCCCCTGCGGCGCGGACGAGCTCGGCGACGTGGTTGAGCCATTCTTCATAGACGTCATCGACGGGACGGTAGCGCAGGACCTCGTTTTCCGCGATGAGCGCAGCTCGAGCCTCCATGGGTGCACGGAGCACGCGGGACGAAGAACCAGCTGGGGTGAGCGAGGGAGTAGCGGTGCAGCCGTCTTGCTGTACGGACGGATGCTGAGACGATGCTTGCTGCTCGTCCCCCGCCGGGCCTATGACGGCGTTGACGGCAGGTGATGGGGAACGGCGAGGACGCCCGCCGACAGGAGCCGTCTGGGCGACGCGGGAAGCGAGAGCGGCCCGGCGCTCGGCGCGGGCCCGACGAGCGTCAGACATAGGCGCGATGGTTGGAGGAGAACGGGGTGGTGGAAGACAAATTCCGGCGCACCCCTACCTGGCGCGCCAAATGTCGGATTTCGGGTTCCGGCAGACCCTTGAGGTTCGAACACTGGGGTGCGCGCAGAGATTTCGCCTTCTACCTACCTGCACCCCTCCGCCTCGCTAAGATCTAAGCTATGGAAGGAACACCTCAAGAGACATAGGGTTTATACTGGTTTGGGCCACCGTTGTGGTGTAATACCCTACTCCAGTGTGTGGTGTGGTGGATTGCCTCTTGGGCTGATGATGATGAACAATACAAGGAAGAATAGCCTCGCGAGGGTCTGTTCTTGGCTGGGGGGGACGAACTGCTAGGAGGAGTTCAGTCACCCTTTTCTCTCTCTCTCTGATTTCGATTTTCTCTTCTTCGTCCTTCGCCTCTGCCTACCTACCCTATGGGTGGCTGGTCCTATTTATAGAGGCCCTGATCCTCTTCCCAAATATCGAGCGGGAAGGGAGCCAACAATGGCGGGCAAATTTGAAGGGGGACAGCTAGTACTAGCTATCCTGACAAAAGTAGTCTTCGCCTGCACAAAGCTCTGGTGGTGACGCCGTCTTGGGCTCCACAATGACCTCCATCTTGCAGTCCTCCTGGTCTTGGTCTTGTTGGACCGAAATGGCAACCTTTGCCTGACGCCTCGGTACCCCGCGGCTGCGCTTGCTCCCTTTGCACCAAAGAGGAAAGGAGGACACTACGTGGGCTGGCACCCGTCTGGCGCCTTTGGTCGTCATGGCTTGCGTCACGGGCACCTCGTGAGGTACCCCGCCTTGATCTCTCTGCCTCCTCACGAGCCAGCCTGATGAGGCCGTGCCTGAGGAAGCTCCGTATCGTCCGCCCCGCGAGGCTTGGCCCCTCGCGAGGGTCTTGGGTCTGTGTTGATGAAGATGGGTCGTGCTGGGCCTCCCTTTGAGCCACGCCGCAGGCCGCAGGCAGGCAAGTCTGGGGACCCCCGTTCCCAGAACGCCGACAAACGCGTAGCCGTGTATGGTGATTTGAGGTGGCTTGATAGCGTGCGACAACTATAGTCGAGCAAGGAGAGACGGGGCGACTCGATGAATCAGAGTCACGTCGAGGTGGCCGAAACCCGCTAACTCGGCAACGGTCGTGGCCGGCTCAGAGGTGTAGGCGAATCGTAGCAGATGCGAGCAGCTGCTGCGGAGGTGCGGGCCGCAGGCGTGATGAACCACTACCGGCAGGCGCCTGCAGAGGGAGCTTGAGCTGGCAAGGCAACCTGGGCGACTCGATGCGGGGGAGTGCGCCAGCGGCGGCTTTCAGACGTCGGTGGCAGACAGAGCCCTCGGACAGTGGCAGCTCAGCATCGGGGTGAGGGGGGGCGAGCTTAACAGCTGACAGGGTGGCTCAACGACGCGGCAACCTGGTGGCGAGTCAAAGTCAGAGGCCGACGAGGCGGCTTGTGGTAGCAACTTCAGGTGACTCGCGGCAGAAACGAGACTGCTCGGAGGCGACTCGGTCACGACGAGGATGGAGCACGACTAGGGCGACCCGGCAACGGCGTGGGAAACTGGCTCAGTTCCGATGACGATGCGGATGGCGGCTCGGTCATTGCGCTCGACCACGACAGCGGGAATGGTGACTCACAAGTGAGGCCGGGAGCTTGGCGGCTCACAACGGCAGTTGGTCAGAGGCCGTCGGTGGACGACCATGTTTGGAAGTGAAGGCATCAGGCAGCTGATGTGGCCGTGAGTGGAGGCGACCCGGACGGAGCTCAAAGTTGAAACCGGCCAGAGGAGATGCGGGCGTTGGAGAATAAGGGGGGTTGAAACTGTAGGGGAGATGAAGTCCGGCAGGCGCTCGAAATAAGGCCCGGCGGCTCTCAACTGCAAACGGGGCAGAGAGGCACTCGCGGAGCGACGGCTCGACGCTGTCCATGAAAACAGGGTCGGGGAGAGACGAAGGAATGGCGAGGACGGCGACTTGATGCGGTCGTGGTGCAGCCGTTCGGCCAGAGCTGACTCTAGGCGAAGCCGTATCATTGACAATTTCTGACCGATGGTATTTGATGCCCACGTGAGCAACGACCATAGCAAAAAATTTGTGCAAGTCCTTGCTTGCTGAACTTGCATTTAGCCTTTTAGAAAAGTTACTTTTCCCAGCACGGGTCCCTCCATGCTCATTAAGGAAAATGATGTAATCTTCGGCCACTTCCAAATATAGTATCCAATTGTATTCCACTGATTTTGGCGATTTGAAGGCAAGTCGTGGCGGCTTGCAGATTTGCCCGCGGAGTACAACCGTTGGGGTGGCTACGAAGAAACTCGCCTGTGGCTCAGTCGCGAACGGCAGTGCACAGCCGGGCAATTGAGGCCGCGAGAGCCAAAAACTTGAAGCTAGGAGGCAACGACCCACATCGGTGGCTCAGAAGCAATGCCAGCAAGGAAGATGGCAGGCCGGCCATGAGGTCCATGAAGGCGACTTGGTGCGCAGCGTTTCATGGAGCGAGCGAAGCCACGGTAAGATTGCTCGGCCGAGGCGACTCAGCGACGGAGCTCCTGCAGGCGGTGGTGTGACTCGGCGCTGAAACAGCCACGGAGGCCAATGCCGATGGAAGGCGAAGCCCATCATCTCAAGGTTGTACTAGTTGACACCCGGCCAAGCGGTTTGAGGCCTGCCTACCGCTGAAAAGGCTTTGGCGACACAACAAGGAGAGGCGGCTCAAGGTGATGGTGGTGAACGATGAGGCCAGGCGCAGTTCGGTGGTGACCCGCCGTAGAAGAGGCAACTCGATGGCGGCTTGCACGCTGCAGGCGACTCGGCAACGAAGTAGAGTCCGAGTCCTTACTATACCTTCCCTCTCATTCTTTTTCTTTTATTTTTGATCCGGTCACTGTATATAGTAAAGAGGAGGTCTCCTTAAAATGTATAACTGTAGTACGGCCTTTGATCTCGGCGACTTGATAACAATCGAGCAAATCACAGGATGGTGGCGGGTTAAAAAAAATTGCAACACTGATTTTTCTTGAATTTGAAATCCCACTGATTATAAATCTGAACTTTATGAATGTTGATGTAGACTTTTCCGAGCCGGACACTTCTTCATCCAGAAAATTACAAACTTCTCGATCCATGGGAAAGATCCCTCCAAGAACTCATCTATGTAGAAGCTTGAGAGGGGTTGATAGGAATCGAGAGACAAAACACAAGACAAGGATTTAGATAGCCTTGGGCCCCGGGAAACATCATCTGGTAACAACCCGACATGTTGTTTGTGGCTAGGTCTCATTATCATCACGATGGAGTCATCGTATCTCCAGCCCTCCTAGTTGTGTCTAGCCTTAACGATTATTCAACCTGTTCCTCTTGGGGTGCCCTGCCCCTCCTTATATAAGTTGAAGGGGCGGGTTACATGTAGAGTCCAACTTGAATTAAGACTTAAACTATTCTGACTTCTCCTCATGGGCTTCTCTTCATGGGCTTCTAACCATGGGCTTCTTAACGTCTTGGGCTTCTTAACTCTAGGCGACTCATTTTCATGGCTAAGTACTTGCCAGGTCATAACTGTCTGCCGGCTTACAATCTGGCTTACAATCTGACTTATAACTGTCTGTCGGCTTACAATCTGACTTATAACTGTTTGCCGGCTTAGAATCTGGTTTATAATCTGCCTTGTCATCAATGAAATACCAAGTCCCGGCCGGGTCATACCATTGAGAAAATGCCATGTCCTAAAGATATAAAAGGTATTTGTAGTTTCTTAGGTCATGCTGGTTTCTATAGGGGATTTATCAAAGACTTTTCTAAAGTTTCTAGGCCTCTTACGAATATTTTGCAAAAGAATATTCCTTTTGTTTTGGATGATGATTGTTTAGAAGCCTTTGAAACACTCAAGAAAGCCTTAATTTTTGCACCTATTGTTCAACCACCTAATTGGAACTTGCCTTTTGAAATTATGTGTGATGCTAGTGCTTATGCTGTTGGTGCTGTTCTAGGACAAATAAGAAACTGAATGTTATTCATTATGCTAGTAAAACTGTAGACAGTGCTCAACGAAACTATGCTACTATTGAAAAAGAATTATTAGCAGTGGTGTTTGCTTGTGATAAATTTAGATCTTATATTGTTGATTCCAAAGTAATTGTTCACACCGATCATGCTGCTATTATATATCTTATGGAAAAGAAAGATGCTAAACCTAGACTTATTCGATGGGTTCTCTTGATACAAGAATTTGATTTACATATCATTGATAGAAAAGGAGTTGAGAACCCCGTAGCTGATAATTTATCTAGGCTAGAAAATTTTCCTGATGACCCACTACCCATTGATGATAGTTTTCCTGATGAGCAGTTAGCTGCAATAAATGTTGCTCATAATACTCCTTGGTATGCTGACTATGCTAATTACATTGTTGCTAAATATTTACCACCTAGCTTTACTTACCAACAAAAGAAAAAAATCTTCTATGATTTAGGACATTACTTTTGGGATGGCCCACATCTTTATAAAGGAGTGGATGGTATTATTAGATGTTCTGTACCTGAGCATGAACTGGGACAAATCCTACGGAAATGCCACTCCAAAGCTTAGGGAGGGCATCATGCTGGAGATAGAACTGCTCACAAGGTATTGCAATCTGGATTTTATTAGCCTACTCTCTTCAAGGATGCACGTAAGTTCGTCTTATCTTGTGATGAATATCAAAGACTAGGTAATATCGGTAAGCATCAAGAAATGCCTATGAATTATTCACTTGCTGTTGAACCATTTTATGTTTGGGGATTTGATTACATGGGACCTTTTCCTTCCTCTAATGGGTATACACATATTTTGTTTACTGTTGATTATGTTACTAAATGGGTAGAAGCTATTCCAACCAGTAGTGTTGATCACAACACCTCTATTAAAATGCTTAAGAAAGTTATTTTCCCAAGGTTTGGAGTCCCTAGATACTTAATGACTGATGGTGGTTCACACTTTATTCATGGTGCTTTCCGTAAAATTCTTGCCAAGTATGATGTTAACCATAGAATTGCATCACCTTATCATCCTCACTCTAGTGGTCAAGTTGAACTTAGCAATAGAGAAATAAAATTAATTTTTGCAAAATACTATCAATAGGTCCAGGAAAAATTGGTCTAAGAAGTTAGATGACGCACTTTGGGCTTATAGAACAGGATATAAAAATCCTATGGGTATGTCCCCTTATAAAATGGTTTATGGAAAAGCTTGTCATTTGCCCCTTGAGTTAGAACATAAAGCATATTGGGCAATCAAAGAGCTCAACTATGATTTTAAACTTGTGGTGAAAAGAGGTTATTTGATATTAGCTCATTAGATGAACGGAGAACCCAAGCTTATGAAAATGCAAAATTATTCAAAGAAAAAGTTAAAATATGGCATGATAAAAGAATCCAAAAACGTGAGTTTAAAGTCGCAGAATATGTTCTTTTGTACAACTCTCTTTTCAGATTCTTTGCAGGAAAACTCCTCTCAAAATGGGAAGGCCCCTACGTTATCAAGGAGGTTTATCGGTCTGGAACCATCAAAAATAAATAATGCCGAAGGTACTGACCCGAAGGTTGTCAATGGGAAACGAATAAAACATTATATCTCAGGTACGCCCATTAATGTAGAAAGTAATATTATCCAAACTTTGAGACCGGAAGGACACATAAAAGAGTCCTTCCGAAACACTCAAGAATCATGAAAATAAGGAGGTACGTGACACGGTAAGTAAACAGACTCCGAAAAATCTGCAAAAATATTTTTTGTCAGTTTTGGAATATTTTGAAAAATAGGAAAATAAGAAACTTCCACTAAGCGTACCCTGGTGGGCACAAGACCCCAGGTGGGTTGTGCCCACCTGGGACACCTCCCGAACTCCATTTTTCTTCCATTTTCTTGTTTCCCAAGATGAAAAATCTATATATAGTTCCCGAACTTGTTAACCATCGTATTGCGGAGAAATCCTCTGTTCTCTTTTCTTGCTGTTTTCTATCAGATCCCATCTACCATGGCCACCTCAAGCTCCTCCAAGGAGAAGTTCTTAAAGAATGTCATCAACCCATATCTACAGGAGGTGGTGCAGCACCCTCGGGTCATCCAGATGCATGAGGGGTTGCTCCACATCCGTGATGTGCGAGGTCCCAAAGGGACAGGAACTGTGGAGGCTAGGCTCGAAGCTATGGAGCAGGACGTCTTCTGGTGCAAGGGGATGGTGGAGTGTGGACTCAACGCCAATCACCTCATGATCACGGACCTCTCCCATGATCTCAAGGTGGATGGCAAGCCCATGAAGGACATCATCTTCATACTCAACAAGCAAATCAACTTCCTCCAAAGCCAGATCTATGATCTCCAAAACCAAGTCTTTGAATATGAGGCAAGGTTTAAAGGTATGAGTTTGGCTGCTAGTTGCAGGACTCGTGAGACTCACTCCTCCTCTTATGATGGTGGACCACTGCCATGGAAATCTGAGGACAAGATCTCTTCACTACCACCTTCTTCTTCATCACCAAAAGAAAACTGAGTATCGGGTATGGGCACTCCCCTAGGCTTCCGCCAAGCTTGGAGGAGGTGCCCCGGTATCGTGTCATCCCACTATCTTTTGCCTTTACTTATTTTAGTTCGATCTTTTGCTTTAGATGAATAAAAGTTTAGTTCGATCCTTTCTTTTTGAGAGTTTGCTTAGTGATCTATCCTTGTAATCGTGTGCGAGATATATAATAAAGTTTAGTTTGAGTTTTTGATTTCTTTATTTTCATGTTGCAATGAAAAGAAAGGAAATAAATGAAAGAAAGGTAATAAATGAAAGAGATCATATGCTAATCTTATGGTAGGTGATGACACCACATAAGGAAAAGTATAAGTAGGAAATTTTATTGGAGATTGACAAACATAGCATTAGTCAATGATGCAATTCATGAAAGAATTAATAAGGGAAGAGAAGATTCACATATAACTATACTATCCTAGAAATGTTTTGTGATTGTGATCCCTCATCAATATATTTTATGCCGAAATTGTTGGTGTTGGACAAGGAAGACAACTTAATGGTTTATGTTTGTTCATATTCACACAGAAGTCATATTGTCATGGATCCTTTAACATGTGGTGCTTGCCCCTATCTTTGCTAGCCACAAATATTTTGCATCATGTTTTCTTACTATTATTTATGATGTTTTTATCCATAATAATTCTTTTTGGAGTAATTCTATTGCCTTTTCTCTCATAATATGCAAGATATACACAAAGAGGGAGAATTCCGGCAACTGGAAATCTGGACCTGGAAAAGTTACGCTAGGCCACCTATTCTGCACAACTCCAAACAAGCTGAAACTTCACGGAGATTTTTTATCAAATATATGAGGAATACTGGTGCAAATTAACTACCATAGGGGGCCCACCAGGTGGGCACAACCCACCTGGGCGTGCCAGCGAGCCCAGGCGTGCCCTGGTGGGTTGTGCTCACCCAGGCCCACCTCCGATGCCCATCTTCTATTATATAAGTTATTTTGACCTGGAAAAAATCAGGGGAGAACTTTTGGGATGGAGCGTCGCTGTCTCGAGGCAGAACTTGGGCAGGAGCACTTTTGCCCTCCGGCGGAGCGATTCCGCCAGGGGAACTTCCCTCTCGGAGGGGGAAATCATTGTCATCATCATCACCAACAACTCTCCCATCTTGGGGAGGGCAATCTCCATCAATGTCTTCAACAACACCATCTCATCTCAAACCCTATTTCATCTCTTGTGTTCAATCTTGTTACCGGAACTATAGATTGGTGCTTGTGGGTGACTAGTAGTGTTGATTACATCTTATAGTTGATTACTATATGGTTTATTTGGTGGAAGATTATATGTTCAGATCCAATATGCTATTTAATACCCCTCTGATCTTGAGCATGATTATCATTTGTGAGTAGTTACTTTTGTTCTTGAGGTCACGAGAGAAATCATGTTGCAAGTAATCATATGAACTTGATATGTGTTCGATATTTTGATAGTAAATTATGTTGTGATTCCCTTAGTGGTTGCATGTGAACGTCGACTACATGACACTTCACCATATTTGGGCCTAAGAGAATGCATTGTGGAGTAGCAATTAGATGATGGGTTGCGAGAGTGACAGAAGCTTAAACCCCAGTTTATGTGCTATTCCGTAAGGGACCGATTGGATCCAAAAGTTTAATGCTATGGTTAGAATTTATTCTTAATACGTTTCTCGTAGTTGCGGATGCTTGCGGGAGGGTTAATCATAAGTAGGAGCTTTGTTCAAGTAAGAACAACACCTAAGCACCAGTCCACCCACATATCGAATTACCAAAATACCGAACAAGAATTAAACCAACATGATGAAACTGACTAGATGAAAATCCTGTGTACCCTCAAGAACACTTTGCTTATCATAAGAAACCGTTTTGGCCTGTCCTTTGCCTCAAAAGGATTGGGCTACCTTGCTACACTTTTGTTACTACTATCGTTACTTGCTCATTACAAATTACCTTGCTATCAAACTACTCTGCTACTTATAATTTCAGCACTTGCAGACATTACCTTGCTAAAAACCACTTTTCATTTCCTTCCGCTCCTCATTGGGTTCGACACTCTTACTTATCAAAAAGAGCTACAATTGATCACCTATACTTGTGGGTCATCAATAGACAAGGTTGCTTCTTCGTGGACCCTTTGTGGCTGGAGCCCTCCATGGACTCGTGCAACCGTTACCCTTCGTGGGTTGAAGTCTCCATCAACGTGGACGTATGATAGCACCACCTATCGGAACCATGCCAAAAATCTCCGTGTCATCATTGAGTTTGCACTCTCCAAACCCATCCCTTTACCTTCATATGCAATGTTTTTCTTTCCTCTGCTACACTCTTAGATTTGCATGTGTAGGTTGATTGCTTAACTTGTGCTAATTGCTAAAAATTTCCCACAACTAAAATTGGGAAAAGGTTAGATTTTTATTTGGTCAAGTAGTCTAATCACCCCCTCTAGACCTACTTTCATTCCTACAGGTGGTATTAGAGCTTTGGTCTCCATTTGCCTTTAATTCCATTGCTTTGGTGATCATAGCCTTGGTTTTACAACCTGGGAGAGTATGTCATCTAGTGAGTGAAATTACCAACGTAGAGGTCCTTACTTTGATGGTACTAATTTTGCTAGTTGGAAGCATAAGATGAAAATGCATATTCTTGGTCATAACCTCGCCGTTTGGGCTGTTGTACATATTGGCCTGCAAGGTGACTTCTTCGAGGATGGAAAAGAACCGTATCGTGAAGCGAGAGCGGAAGAAATGAAGATGTTGCAATACAATGCTCAGGCTTGCAATATTCTCTTCAATGGATTGTGCCCTGAAGAATTCAACAAAATCGGCCGCCTTGAGAATGCAAAGGAAATTTGGGATACTTTGGTTGATATGCACGAAGGTACCAAGTCCGTCAAGGAATCCAAATTGGATGTGCTTCAAAGTCAACTTGACAAGTTCAAGATGAAGGATGGTAAAGGAGTCGCCGAGATGTACTCTAGGCTTGCTCTCATCACAAATGAGATTGCCGGCTTAGGAAGCGAAGAGATGACTGACAAATTCATGATCAAGAAGATCCTAAGAGCCTTGGATGGAAAATATGATACTGTGTGCACCAAATGATGCCCAATTATAAAGATCTGAAGCCCGCAGAAGTCATTGGTAGAATTATTGCTCATGAGATGTCACTCAAGGATAAGGAAGAGCTCCACAACAAGTCAACTGGTGCTTACAAAGCTTCATGTGATGCTCCTACAACATCAAGTGAGAAACAAGTCTTCAATGAATAATTGAGCTTAATGGTGAATAACTTCAACAAATTCTACAAGAATAGAAGCAAAGAGATAAGCTCCAAGTCAAGATCCTACAATGACAAAAGATCTTCTAGTCATGATTGTAGTTGCTTTTATTCTACAATTGTGGAAGACCCGGACACTACTCCAATGAGTGTACGGTTCCCTACAAGAAAAGAGAAGATTCACCACAAAGGAGGAGTAAAAGAGATGAATCACCTCCAAGATAGAGGAGTAGAGATGATCGTTATGAATGAAGACCCTCTCATAGAAGCAAGGATTCAGAAAGGAAGGCCAAGTCATCAAAGAGCTATACAAGACGAAGACATCAAGCTCACGTTGGTGAACGAGTACCCGGTTCCGACTCCGACAACTACTACGAGAGAAGCTATCACTCTGACTCCAAATATCCTCAAGATGAAGGTGTTGCCGGACTTGCACTTGTGTCATCCAACTCCTACGACATATTTGACTCACCAAGTGAAGGAATTGGAAGATGCTTCATGGCTAAAGGCCCTAAGGTATCACACCCCGAGTATGTTGATTTCAATAGTGATGAAGATGATTTGCTAGGTGATGATGATTTAATTGTTGACAATACTAGTGATGAAAATTATGATGACCTTGCTATTAATGATGCTAATCAAGATGAAATGAATGACAATGATAAGAAGGAGATTGAGCATCTAACTAAAGAACTAAACACTCTTAAGTTAGCTCATGAAACAACTCTAGAGGATCATAGAGATCTCCAAAGGACTCATGAGAAGCTATGCTTCGAGAAGCTAAATTTAGAGCAAGAACATGAGTTCCTAAAATCTATCAATGATGATCTTCGAAAGAATTGTTCTTCTTATCTTGCCAAATGTCTACTCTTGTCTACTTATATGCCACAAGTAAAATCTAGCAACAAGAACAAGAAAGACTCTTCCTCTAGTAGTAACAATAACAATGTTAAATCCAATATTGTTGCTTCTAGTAGTTCTCTTGATTCCACCAATGATTCTCGTAGCCAAGTTACACTTGAGCAAGAAAATAGCTTATTGAAGGGAATTATAGAGAAAGGTGTTTACAAGATCCTTGCGGGAAGTAAGCAATTTGAGGAAATTGTACGCAAGCAAGGAAGGCACCGGAAGAATCAAGGTATTGGTTTTGAAAGAAAGTTCAATGCCAATGGTGTTGAGTGGGAAGAAGATTAATATCCCAATACAAAGTTTGTTCCTCAGCAAGAGAAGTATGACCCCACTTATTTCAAGGGAACACAAGCTCAAGATGATCTTCCACCACAAGACCACAAGCTAAAAGGCAAGGACAAGCTTCAAGAAGAGATTGATTCATTTGAAGAAGCTCCTAAAGCCATGGTCAAGTGGGTTCCCAAGACTATGTCAAGTTCTACTTCATCAAGTACGACTACAACTCCAATGATTCCCATCAAATTGATGTGGATCCTAAGAAAAAGAACTAGAGTGTTCTTGAGGGTGACTCCGCCAACATACTTTACTCATATTCATTTTGGCAAGGACATGTGCAATCAACTTTCATATCTTGCACTAGTTCAAGGAGTCACAAACCCTCTTGTTGGTAAACAAGGGACAAGGTAACCTAATGCTTTAATGGACATCATCATATGTGTGTTTCACTCTATGTCTATGGACATCCTTGTGTGTTCCTTGTGGGACTAACCCATGTAGGTATTGAAAGTGCAACACTCCAATGGATTGCTCCAAGTGATCTACATCAACTTTGAGTATCCACATCTTCAACATCTACATGAAGTCATCATCGACAAAACCCAAGGTTAGTTCATCCCTCTTAGGGGGATATCACACCTAGGGGGAGCTTTGCTCTAAAAATTGAGCTAAAGCAACTCTAATGGTGTGAACACAACAATGTTGTATGTAAAAGTGGTAACCCCACTTGTGCTTAAACGATCAGTATCACCTACGATCAAATGTTCTTATTTGACTCCTCAGTCAATATACTCATATATAGATGACCTAGTCATTGTCAATTGCTTGATAGATGCTAGAGTGTATGTGCATGCTCTCTCACATGTTTTATTCGCTATCTTATTGTGTGAGCATGTTGGTTGCATAATTTTCTCCATTCAAGGACATCCATTTGTAGTTTTGATTGTTTGGTTCTTTTTGGCCAAATGGATGGACAAGAATGCCTAAGTACTCCCTCTAGCTATCTATATTTTTTCTCTTCTCAAACTCTATTCATGCTACATCACAAAATGTGAACAAGTCACTTTCGGACCCTCTGAGTGAGGAGCACTCGGAGCCACCGATCCATCAAGGGCTAACTTCCAAAGCCTCTTAGTGCATTTCGGTCAGACCAACTCATTCCTATTCGGTCCCACTGAAGCCACTAAGTTGATCTAGGTTTTCACCTTGGTGCCACCAATTAGAACGATTCGGTCTCACCGAGTTGCAGTAACTGCAAGCAGTTTTGCATCTCGGTGCCACCGAACCATTCCACTCGGCACCACTGACAGCTACTGGGTATATATACCATGGATCGAAGTTTGGAAATTCCTTCAAACACTCTCCCCTGCTCCTCCCTAGTGTTGCCGCTCTTGGTCTATGGATCGTCGTTGTCTCCACTTGTGCGCCGCCACCGCAGGTCTCCGCCATCGTCAACGGAAATCTCCCCCGTCATTGCCGCTGTGACGAACCACCACCAGGTTATGGTATGGCTTGACCCTTTGTGCTATTTCCTACTCCGATTCTATGCATAAAGCAAATGCCTTTACTCTTGCCATGATTGAAAGCTTCTTATCCACACAAATCATCTTCTAGAATAGATTTGATGCAAAATATTAGGGTTAGGTTTCCGCTGAACCCATCTTGGACCGACCGATCTGAAGTTTTCGGTCACACCGATTGGCCCTGGCCATTGCACTAAGTACAACTTGGCGTGACCAAAGTGTATTGATCCGTGAGACCGATAGAAATTTCTCAGTGAAACCCTAGCATCTCGGAGTCACCGAACTACGTCTTTGTCTGACTTAAACTGCATGCTTAGACTCTGTTAGTGCTTTGGTATCACCGAGATTATCAAATCGGTAGCTCTAAAATGCTTTATGCAGAAAACTAAAGTTAAGGTTTTGTCTCAATTTTTGCAAAATTAGATGTATTTTGTGATGCTCATTCACTCTACCCACACCCATCTATTCACAGGGTCAACTGCAGAGATGTCAGAGGCTAGTGACAGCCAGAACAAGTATGAAGAGCAGGTTAACCTCAATGAGGGAACTAGTCCCTCTGGTAGCTATGACGAGGGAAGCAGAAGCACCCCCAGCAACTTTCCAAAGGCAGCTACCAGGCAGAGAAAGAAAAGGAATTCTCACAGTGAAGATGAGGACTTTGTGATTGAGGAGGAAGTGACCTCCAAGAAGAAAGTTGTGACAAAAGAATATGTTGGCGCTGCTGCTGCCACCAAGCTAGGCCTTTCCAAAAAGGGTTCTTCAAAGAGGACTCCAATGTCCAAAGCCAGAGCTTCAACTCAAGAGACTATGCAATTCACACTTGAGCCCAGAGAGGAAGAAGAAGCTACTAGTGGGAAGAAAAGGAAGGAAAGGGTCAAGAAGACCATTGCCAGAGTAATTGGAAGACCATCCATGATGAGGGATCAGAAAGAAGAAGAGGAGGAAGAAGAGCCAACTGCACCTCCTGCCAAGACTCAAAAGCTCATGAGTGATGCTATGAAGTTTGTTCTTGCTCCTTCAAAGCCCAAGTCTACCCCCAAGCCTACAACTCCAACTCAAGCACCCAAACCTTCTATTCCAAAGAGATCTATTAGGAACATCTCAGCTGCAGAGAAGAACAAGGCCCCAATGCCTGAGGTTCAAGAAGATGAAGAGCCACTAGTGCTCATGAAATTGAAGCCCAAGGCCCCAGATCATAATGATGATCATCTAGTGGCAGAAAACATGAAGTTGCGGAAGGATCATGGTCTGAGACTATGGAGACAGAATGATCCATATGCCACTAGGAGAAGGACTGTTGTGGACTATCATTTTCATACCAGAGAACAACATGACTTCTATGAGACTGTCTTATTGGACAAAAAGCCCATAGTCTGTGACATGGAATGGGTTGACTGGGAATACATTGACAATGAAGACTATTTTCCCCAGGTGCATGAGATCTTCAAATTGAATGGAGACATAAATTGACAAAGTGGAACAATGAGATGATCATGCAATTCTACTCCACTGCCCACTTCTACCCTGATGGTAAGATTGTGTGGATGACTGAGGAAACTAGATACCATTCATCAATCTCTAAATGGGCCAAGCTTATCAATGCTCCTAAGGAAAGTGAAGATGATCTTGTTGTGTAGTCAAACCCAAGAAAGATCACAACTCTATGGCCAACATGTACAAGCCTATACCTAATCCAGCTTTGGAGACACACAAGCTATATGATCAATATATTATCTGCTTGCTGAGTTGACCATAATGAACACTATCTTGAGGCATACTCTGTTGCCCAAGTTTGGAGATCATAGGATGATACGTGATCACTCCATCAACTTGCTTCATTTGTTTGACATCCCCCAGAAGTTCAAAGTCATGAGCCTGATCGTTGAGACAGTGAAGAGAATAGCTGCCGACCAGAAGAGGTCTTGTGGATATGCCCCACACATCCAGATGTTGATCAACTCCAAGGTTGGAACTGGGACATATCTGCTTGACAAAGAGCATCTACCCCTGAGGCCAGATTTTGAGGACAATGAGGTTGTCATGGATGCATCACATCCTACATGTGCTGAGGCCTAGGAGAAGATTGAGAGAGAAAAGGCTGCAAAAGCAACAAAGGCAGCAACTGCTTCAGATGCTTTAGTGGTGAATCTCAAGACCAAGCAAGATCAACTTAGTTGTCTGCTTGATGCTTCAGTGAGGATTGAGAATAGATTGGCCACCTTGACTCAACATCAGGAGAGTCTCGAGAGGATCATTGATACTAAGATGTATGACCTTGATGTGAAGGTCACAGAGATTCAGACCATTGTGGAGAAGTTAAGGGATGATGCTGAGGACAATGATCCTAGACCCACAACAAACAAATTTTAGAAAGTGCCAACAGCACAAAGGTCATCAGCTGTGCCAGTTGCAGACTCCAGAACTACCATCTCGGCACTTGCAGCCACTGCCACAGTTGTTCCTCAGGTATCCACTCCTCCAGCTCCACAGACTTCACTAGAGGCATTTACAGATGGACTCCTCTCCACGCCATCTACGCACACCAGAGCTACAAGCTAGAAGACCCCTTCAGGAGCACCCGGAGAGTGCTTAGAGTGCCATATAGCACTATAAATTTTTGAACTTTTTGGTAACTTGTTGCCAAAGGGGAGAAAGTATATAGATCATAGGCTTCGAGAGAGAGTGCCTTTTGCTTTTGTTGGTTTCATTTGCCTTGCTGCTTGTTACTTTGGTTCGTTTGGTTGTTGCTACTCTTGCTACATTTGTGTTATGCTCATGAGATACTTATGTGATCAGGTGTTTGATCATACTACGCTTAATGTGTGCTTGCATGGTTATATCTATGAATGTTTGTGTAAGATAAATCATTTGTATCTTTGGTAATGAGTGCATGTTATTTAATTCTTATCATTTCGAGCGCTCCACCAAGATGTATGTGACATGGAATAGTGACCCATGATCCTAATCGATTGTGCATTTGCATTCAAATGCAAATTTTAAATAATGCACAAATTTACGGGGAGCTCTTTCTTATCACATACTTCTCAAAGCAACAATGTATTTCATCCATATTATCATTTGTTGAAGCTTTGATCCATATGTTGTCATCAATTACTGTCGGGGGAAACCACGGACACCTATGGGACCAGGAGGTCCCTTGCTGGTTCGGCAGGGGGGGCGACGCATTGCACAAAGAGCGGATGAGTGTGGGACAGCTCGGCAGGGTTCACACAAGCAATTTACCTAGGTTCGGGCCACCACGAGGCGTAAAACCCTACTCCTGCTTTGATGGATTGATGGTGGAAAAGGCGGTGGTCGAGCATAGTACACTGCCCAACAGGGATTGCCTTGGGGCGGCAGCGACTACGCTCGTATGGCGGTATGAGTTATCCAACCTTGTAACCCTTTCTAGGGTTGCCATGGCCCTCCTTTTATAGATCAAGGGGTAACCAAAGTGGCAAAACAGTCATTATGCACTGATAAGATAGCAAACAGTGCTATCATACCTAACTCTGCAGGCTAACAGGGCGCATTAAATGCACCACTTAGTGTCACATCACTGGTTGCCCGGCAAGGCTTGCTGGGGCTATCTTGCCAGCTCTATGCCTGTTCTTGTGACATGTCGTAGGACGGGTGTCATCTGTGGGCTCCTGTAGGAAATGGCTACCATGTGGCGAACGATTGCCACTTAATCACCTTGGGCTTGACACCGCACTGATTGACGACATGGGTCATGCTTGAGTGGTTGATGAGGTGGTTTTGCCTCTGTGAGCCCCGGAAGGCCCTTCCGGGGTGTCTTGGTTGTATTTTTCTGGTGGTGGCCTCGCCCCTTGTCGGGCTCGCCTGCCCGACAAGGGAGGTCCTTCCCTTGTCGATGTTCTGCTTCTCTGGCTCGATCTTGGTCCCTCTGATATGTATGTTGGTCCTTGGAATCTCTTGGTCCTTGTACGTTGACTTGGGTTGGTGCTTCGATCTTATTCTCATGCCTGTACACAGTTAGGGAAACAGACCCACGGTCTGTTGCACCGACAGAAGCCCCCGGGCCTGCCCCGAACGTGCTGTCGAGCGTCGTCGGGGTAGGGCCTAATAAGTGCACAGGCAAAGGGTTCCTGAAGAGGTTGGTCTCTTGGGGGTCTCTTTTGCTTCTTCATTAGCCTTGATTCCAGGCCAGTTTCTGATTTCTCCATGCGTCATGCACGACGTTGTGGATGAATTTTGATCGTGGCCCGTGCATTCTCCTCACCCCATGATCACGGGGCAGAAACTGGCATCCCACTTGCCTCCCATTTCGCACGCACCTGGCACGTGTCCCTCATGCATTGGGCGTGGTAGGTGGTGGATGCGGAGGACACGGGGAGGGGTGCCATGGTTGAAAAGCGAGCGTCAATGGTTGGAGAAGAGGGTTGGCCTCGGCCCTTAGAGCTGTAGTGGGTGCAGAGAGGCCGCATTGGAGGAGTGGGGCGGCCACTTCCCGTATGAGGAGCCAGCCCCTTGCCCTATTTCCCTATAAAATAGAGGGCAGGAGTGGCACTTCTCTGCACACACTTATCCTTCTTCTTCTCCGCAACCATTTCCTTCCAGCCATGGCGAGAGGGCGAGGGCGCGGTGGTGTCTTGGTGGCGGCGACGAGGGCTTCTGCTCGACAACGCGTCCCTCATCCCCCAAACCCTGAGGTGGCGGAGCCGGTCGCGGGGGGGGGGGGGGGGGGGGTAGGAGGAAGGGCGCAAGGCGCGGTCGTCGCGGTGCTCGGGGAGGAAGAGGGCGGGGTGGTGCCTCCGCCAGTGGTTCCTTCCCCGATGGAAGGCCACGTTGGTGACCAACCTCGGGAGTTCATCTTTAGGCTATACAAGCCCTTGTGTGGTCATCTTCGCCTCCCAACTACCTTCGCACGGGAGATGGAGCTCGAGCAACCACGCACTCTGCGGCTGCACATGAGGGGCTGCGGGAATGGAGGTATGAGGGTTGATGTCGACTTCCCTCATGTGATGTATCTTCGCCGCGACTGGAAGATCTTTGCCCGTGCCCATGGCTTCTCGGAGGGGCACGTTCTCTAGTTCAAATTAATGGAGAACCGCCTGCTCTCCATCAAGATCTTTAGGCGCTCGGTAGGTCCCTTAGGGTACTGCATGGAGAGCTCGATCGACAATGAAAGCTTCTCCTCGAGCGAAAGCGACGAGGAGGACAGTGACGATGATGATGACGACAGAGCACGAGGGAGTGATGACTCTGACTCCGGCTGATCGTCGCCCGCACCATCTTCATCAGGCGGCAGCACCATCATCTACATCTATGTCTCCTCCCCAGCAACGCGATTTGCCAGGGAGTTGGACGGCGCTGCCGGGCTCCTCCAGCAGCCTTCTAGCTGGACTCTGGTAGGCTTCCTCTCGGGCTACAACTTCGTTAGCCCTCTCGAGTCCTGTTGGCCCTGGTGATGGTGGTTGACGGGGCCGCCTTCCGCCGTGCTCTCCATCGAGGTGTTCCCTCGCGCTCCCGTTCCCGCCGGCTACCTCTCCTAGAGCCCGATGGGAGCAGCTTGGCTCCCGCCCAGGCTCTCCTTTTGCCCTTCTTGCCTTCAATGACCATGCCTAGGAGGAGAGGGACAATAAAGGGCATTACAGAGCACTTATCTTTTTTCAATCTTAAATCTGTAGGCAATTGTCAAACTTTAATTCAAATAATGTAATCTCTCATGTCCGTGCTTGTGTTTTGGAATGCTTGTGCTTGTGTATGCATATTAATGAAAAAGATGAACCTTGTCGGGATCTCGTGCATGTGTATGTCCATGCAGAGGTGAAACGCCTCTTTAATGTAAATAAACGAGTTTTCCCCTGGTAGGCTATCTTGCCGGTACCCTTTTTGTCTGCCGGAGAACAGCATCTGCCGGGGAATAGACAGAGGGACCAGCCCCCCGCCAACTCCTTTTTTCCCAAAGTCCAATACTATCATCCTGACCGAAGCAGCGTTCATGTCATGGATGAGAGCACCTAAGTTTCAAAAGAGAGACAAGGCTTTCTAATGCACAAGTTATAGCCTACATAACACTAATGGATAGGAGGAAAAACTTATCTGTTTGGCTTGCTGGGGATCACGGTGCCGGGTAGTCTTCTCAACTCCTTGACGAAGCCAAGTTCATGGCAAGAAACTGAAACTTCATGCAGATGAGAATGAATGCAGGATGCGATCCTATCTATATGCATATGCAAATGCTCGTGAAATGCTTATGCAGTGATCTTGGTGTGCTCATGCATGCATGCAATCTTAGTTGGGGGGCCCCTACAACGCTTCTTTATTTTCTCTTGCACGGGGTCATCGCCCCGGCTTTGTACAAGGGGTTACATGCAACCAAGGCAAGGCTTGTACAAAAGGGTGGCTGTCGGGCATGGGCCTGACAGCCGCACCTTACGGGTAGAACTTGCAGAGATGCTCAATATTCCATGAGTTTTGCAACTGAGTGCCATCTCCAATCTCCAGACGGACTGCGCCCGGTCTGGTGACTCGTATTATCCGGTAAGGGCCTTCCCACTTTAGTGACAGCTTGTGTGTACCCTTGGCGGACTGAACACACCTAAGGACAAGGTCACCTTCCTCAAAACACTGGGCACGAACCCTGCGGCTATGATAGCGGAGCAGGGCTTGCTGATAGCGTGCAGCACGCGTAGCAGCCCGGAGACAGTTCTCCTTGAGTAGCACAGCGTCATCACGCCGGTGCTGATCTTGCGCTACTTCATCGTAGGCAAGCACTCGAGGTGACCTATAAATGAGTTCCGTGGGGATAACTGCTTCTTCCTAGTAGATAAGGGAGAAGGGAGTCTGCCTGATAGCTCGGTTTGGTGTCGTTCAGAGGGACCAGAGAACTACCGGCAGATCCTCAATCCAACACTTGTCGTGCTTCAGCAGCGTATCAAAAGTTCTTGTCTTGAGTCCATGTAGCACTTCAGCTTTCACCCTCTCAGCTTGTCCATTGCTCCGGGGGTGTGCCACAGAGGCGAATGAGATCTTGCATCCGAGGGCATGAACATATTGCATGAAGGCGTGGCTCGTGAATGGGGTGCCATTGTCGGTGATTATCCTTGCTGGAACTCCAAAACAACACACCAATTCTTTCAAGAACTTGATAGCTGACTGAGCAGTCACCTTTCTCACAACAGTCACTTCCGGCCACTTTGTAAACTTGTCGATGGCAACAAACAAGAATTCAAAGCCCCCAATTGCTCGGGGGAAGGGGCCGAGGATATTGAGCCCCCAGACCGAAAATGGCCATGATAGAGGGATTGTTTGAAGAGCTTGGGCAGGCAGGTGTGTTTTCTTGGAATGGAACTGGCAGGCTTCACATGTCGTGACGAGCTCGGCCGCATCTTGGAGGGCTGTGGGCCAATAGAATCCTTGCCGGAATGCTTTCCCAACTAATGCCCTTGATCCAATGTGGGAGCCGCACATTCCTTTGTTAATCTCAGCCAGTAGTTCCTTTCCTTCTTCCCGGCAGACACACTTCAATTTCACAACATTGGGCCGCCTTCTGTACAGACTGCCATCGACAAACTGATGTATACTGGCCCTCCGGGCTACTTTTTCAGCTTCATCTTGGTTGCCATGAAGCTCTCCGGTTTGGAGAAAGTGAACAATGTGCCTTGCTCAAGTTGGAGCCTGGGTATCGGCAACGAGGACTAGCGGCACCTCCTCTGCGGCGGGAGCACCTACCTCATTCACGGGGACCGTGGACCCGGCTGGAGGGGGTGGTCTGGCAGGCTATGAGGAGTTGTTTCCGGTAGGGAATCTGCCGGGAGCGGACGGCTCGACTGAAGGGGCTTTCCGGTGTCCAACTTTCTCCTCTTCCGGGCCATTATTGTTGGGGATACGGAGGGTTGAGTGAGATGGAGAACAAAAGTTCCTAGTTCCATAGGAAGCTTCTGCACAGCACACTTCGACAGATGATCAGCTATGCTATTTTCCGCACGGGGTACGTGCTCTGTTTGCAATACGTCAAAGTGCTCCTCTAATATCCTCACTTCCTCGACGTATGCCTCCATCAATGGGCTTTGGTAATCCTTGTTGACTTGTATCACCACAAGCTGTGAATCTCCTCGAATGATCAGCTTATTGATTCCCAATTCTGCTGCAATCCTGAGCCTGACAAGGAATCATTCATACTCAGTTGTATTGTTGGTTGCTTCTTCCCGGGCAAAATGCATTTGCACGACGTACTTCAAGTGTTCCCTGGTGGGAGCGACGAGAAGCACACCAAGCCCTGCACCTTGTAGGGAAAAGGCACCATCAAAATACATAATCCATTCTTGGGGCGATTCCTTGCCGGGGGTGACTGTCTCTGTGATTTCCTCATCAGGGGGTGGCATCCATTCTACAATAAACTCTGCCAGTGCCCTACTCTAAATAGTTTATGTGCTCTCAAACTTCAAACCAAGGGTGGATAACTCCAAAGCCCACTCCATTATTCTGCCGGTAGCCTCAGGATTTCGGAGTATCCTCTGCAACAGAAAACGGGTAACAACCATGATCTCATGGGCTTGGAAGTAGTGGCGCACTTTCCTTGAGGCCATAATGAGACCACAGATCAACTTCTGCATGCCAGAGTACCTCGATCTAGCCTCCTGTAACAAGGAGTTGACAAAGTACATTGGGAGTTGCACCACTTTCTTCCTTGCCGCGTCCTTGGGGTCGCCCTCGTTGTCGTCCTCATTGCTATCCTGATCTTTCTCTGATTCTGTCGTTTCTTGCTCACTTTCTGCCTCGTCCACTTCTCTCTGTGCTACCAGAGCCACACTGACCACTTGGTTGGCTGCTGCCAAGTATAGCAACAACGGCTCCTTGGGTTTGGGGGCAACCAATGTAGGCACAAAGGACAAGTAGGCCTTCAACTCTTGCAAAGTTGTATCTTCTTCCGGGGTCCACTTCATAGGGTCGGCCTTCTTCAAAACTTTGAAGAACGGCAAGGCATGCTCGGAAGACTTGGAGATGAATCTACTTAACGTGGCAACACATCCCATCAGGTGCCTCACATCCTTCACTGTCCTTGGCACTTGGATCTGCTCGATGGCTTTGATCTTGTCAGGGTTGGCTTCGATCCCGCGGTGTGATACAAATAACCCAAGCAGCTTCTCGTGACACGTCGCAGGACGGGTGTCATCTATGGGTTTCTCCTGTAGGAAATGGTTGCCATGTGGCGAATGGCTGCCACTTAATCACCTTGCGGCTTGACACCACACTGATTGACGACGTGGGTCATGTTTGAGTGGTTGATGAGGTGTGAGGGAGTCCTGGATTAGGGGGTCTCTGGATAGCCGGACTATATCCTTTAGCCGGACTGTTGGACTATGAAGATACAAGATTGAAGACTTCGTCTTGTGTCCGGATGGGACTCTACTTGGCGTGGAAGGCAAGCTAGGCAGTACAGATATGGATATCTCCTCCTTTGTAACCGACCTTGTGTAACCCTAGCCCTATCCGGTGTCTATATAAACCGGAGGGTTTTAGTCCGTAGGACAACATACAATCGTACCATAGGCTAGCTTCTAGGGTTTAGCCTCTCCGATCTCGTGGTAGATCAACTCTTGTAATACTCATATCATCAAGAATAAATCAAGCAGGACATAGGGTTTTACCTCCATCAAGAGGCCCGAACCTGGGTAAAACATCGTGTCCCTTGCCTCCTGTTACCATCCGCCTTAGACGCATAGTTTGGGACCCCCTACCCGAGATCCGCCGGTTTTGACACCGACATTGGTGCTTTCATTGAGAGTTCCTCTGTGACGTCGCCATAAGGAAGGATGCCTCATCTCGTTGTTAAAAACAACATTACCGCTGGGGGAGCTCTGACTGTCGGCCAAACTCTCCGGGTAGGCAGTTTCGTCATGACCGCCTGTTCGGCCAATGCACCGACGATGACTTCTCGGGTCATCAAAAACAGCCTCCACGTCGGCTCAGAATTCACCGAGCAGATGGATCCAATAGAGCTCTCTTCCCTAAACGAACTCTTGGATCGCATCGCCGCCTTGGGAGTCACTACGGACTATGATCGGATTGGGCTTAAACCCGATCAAAGGGAGATTAACTCTCCATCGGTCACCCATCACATTGCGGTGGTGGAGGAACAATGCGGCAATTCTTCCTCTATTTTGAGGGCTAACTATGTCCGGATTCTTGAGCTCTCCGAGTCGGATACCCGCTTACGGGCGGACATCACCCAAGCCCTGAACCTAGAATCAGGCAGCAGGCCAGACTTATCGGGCAGCACTCCGGAACCCGAACTTCCAAAATTGGAAACTCCTCGGCCCCTGGGTCTCAGATCGGCTAGGGGTTCAGACTCAAATCCACCCACCCACCCAGACATAAACGATCTTTCCCACATCAGGCAAGAGCCCCATGAAACAGTACATCATTATTGGGCCAAATTCCTCCTTGTGATGAACAAGGTTAAGGACTGTCGCGAGGAAGATGCAATCTCACTTTTCTGCAATAATTGCACGGACAAGGGAATCCTTAACGCCTTAAGTCGCCCTGACATATCACGCTTCGCTGACTTGGCGTCCATAGTATGAAAGTACTGTGCAATGGAAAGCGCCTGGAAAACCGAAACGAAATTTTGGGATAATCCGGCTCCGAATATACACCCAGTCCGAAGTAAAAGGGTGCACTATCATAAGACACCCGAGCTAGTTGCAAAGAAACAAAAACCCTCTACAGGGCATGGAACCATACTAGAGGGATGGCTTAACGGACCCTGCAAAATTCATAGTACAGCGGATACCATACCAACACACAGCCTTAGAGCATGTTGGATACTCCGGCAGGTGGCCAAAAGTGTTGAGGATCTTCTTATCCCGAATACCACAGAGCACCATCCCGCAGATAACAATACGGTATTAACAATTTTTGAAACCTTCGCATCTGACAATAGGCGCAAGCGGACACTCCGCAGCCTCGCCGAAATCTGCCACATGGCAGCAATGAATCCATGGAGTGACACGGCTATTACCTTCAATGCCAGGGACGAACCTAAATTCTGAACTGCCCGAGCACTAGCCGCACTGGTCCTCAGTCCAATCATGGACGGCTTTCGACTCACCAAAGTACTCATGGATGGCGGTAGTGGATTAAACCTCATCTATGAGGAAACTCTTCAAAAAATGGAAATAGACTGGAACCACGTTGAGCAAAGCAGCACAACATTCAGAGGAATCATCCCCAGTCGGGAAGTACGCTGTGCTGGGAAAATCACACTAGATGTGGTATTCGGCACGCCGGAGAACTATAGGTCCGAAGAAATTACATTCCAAGTGGCCCCGTTCAGTAGTGGATATCACGCCCTTTTAGGGCGGGAGGCGTTCACGATCTTCCAAGCCATACCCCATTATGGGTACATGAAGCTCAAAATGCCCGGGCCCAACGGAATCATCACCCTCGCTAGTGATCCGGACACAGCACCCCGCGCCGAAAACAAAACAGTCGCATTGGCCCTCGAGGCATTATCCGAGGTCCTTTCGGCCGAGGAATTAACGGCGCTACGCTCCACGGTGGACAGGGACGACGTAATACTCGACAAGAGATCCAAGTCCACCTCTTTCAAACCAGCGAATGAAATAGTTAAATTCCAAGTCCACCCAACGGACCCTACAAAAACAGCCTCCATCGGGGTATAGTTAAACCCCGCCGCGGATGCCGCACTACGAGATTTCCTGCGCGAGAATTGGGACATATTCGCTTGGCACCCCTCAGACATGCCAAGAATCCCACGCAGGCTGGCCGAGCATAGTCTCAATATCCTAAAGGGATTCAAGCCGGTCAAGCAGGCTCTTCGGCGTTTCTCTGAACCTAAGAGACAGGCCATGGGAGAGGAACTAGCCAAGTTATTGGAGGCCGGATTCATCAGAGAGATAAAACACCCGGAGTGGCTAGCAAACCTAGTGATGGTACCAAAGAAGGACAAATCCTGGTGGCTATGCGTCGATTTCAAGGACCTCAACAAGGCTTGCCCAAAGGATCCCTTCCTCCTCCCCCGCATTGATCAAATTATTGATGCTACCGCAGGACACGAGTCATTGTGTTTCCTCGACGCATACGCTGGCTACCACCAAATCAAGATGGCGGAGCCCGACCAAGCCGCAACGGCATTTATAACACCATACGGCCCCTTCTGTTTCAACACAATGCCTTTCAGGCTCAAAAACGCCGGCGCAACATATTAGCGCATGATCCAGACTTGTCTGGAGAAACAGATCAACAAAACAGTAGAGGCATACGTAGATGATGTGGTCGTTAAAACCAAACACGTCGACTCTCTAATAGACGAGTTGAGGCTCACATTCGACAACCTCCGAACATACGACATCAAGCTCAATCCGGAAAAATGTGTTTTCGGCGTACCAGCAGGAAAGCTCCTGGGCTTCATTGTCTCCAGTAGAGGGATTGAAGCTAATCCGGCCAAAATCCAAGCTCTGTCATAGTTGGCTATCCCAATGGACCTCAAACAAATCCAGAAATTGACTGGATGTGTGGCGGCTCTCAGCCGCTTTATCTCCCGCTTAGGAGAAAAGGCTTTACCCCTTTATCGCCTCCTTCGGCGCACCGAACACTTCAAGTGGACGGACGCTGCCACAACCGTATTGGAAGAAATAAAAGCCGTTTTGGCAAGCAACCCAATCCTGGCCGCACCAAACATCGGCGAACCAATGATGTTGTATATTGCGGAAACTCATCAAGTTGTAAGCGCAGTGCTCGTCGTCGAACGAGAAGCTGACGGACATAAATTCCCTCTTCAAAAGCCGGTTACTATGTATCCACTGTCCTCACTCCATGCAAATCACGGTACCCACATTATTAAAAGATAGCTTATGCGGTATTCATGGCATCCCGGAAGCTGCAACACTACTTTCAAGAGTGTTCGATTACAGTAGCCTTGGAAGTGCCACTTAATGATATTATAAACAACAGCGATGCTATGGGCCGGATTGCCAAATGGGCCATTAAGCTCCTCCCGTTCGACATAACATACAAACCTCGGCGAGCCATTAAGTCGCAAGTATTGGCCTACTTTGTCGCCGAATGGACGGAGGCCGAACTCCCTAAAGAGTACGACGCATACTCCAGTTGGATCATGCACTTCGACGGTTCTAAAATGCTGACTGGTCTAGGGGCTGGCGTCGTCCTGATGTCCCCAACCGGAGATACCGTTCAGTATGTACTGCAAATATTGTATACAGAATCCAACAACGCAGTCGAATACGAAGCTCTGTTGCATGGTCTTCGGATGGCAGTCTCCATGGGCATTCAACGCCTGGAGATGCGTGGGGATTCAAACCTCGCAATATCCCAAATAAATGGAGGCTTTGACGCCAAGGATCCGAAAATGGCGGCCTCTCGAAACGCCATCCTAAAAATGTTAGCTCGGTTCGTGGGGCTCGAATTTCACCATGTGGCTCGGGAAAACAATCAGGCGGTGGATATCCTCGCCCGCATCGACGCAAAACGCGATGCGGTCCCCCCAACATATTTTTGGAGAGGCTGTTCAAGCCATCCGTAGTATGGGAAGGGGACACCGGTAACAATAGTCCAGACCCGGCCAAAATACCCGATACCGAACACTCTGACACAATCGAAGGCTCCGCCACCGAAATAATACCTTCAGCCCACATAATAATGGCCATCATTGCCCCGTGGACAGAACCATTCCCGGCCTACCTAACTAGACAGGAACTTTCGGAGGACCAAAATGAGGAACGCTGTATAGTGCGGCGATCCAAGGCCTACAGGGTCCATGAGGGAGAATTATACAAAAAAGCACTACCGGAGTCCTTCAAAGATGCATCTCCAAAGAGGAAGGGCGGAACCTTTTGGCAGAAATTCACGCCGGACTCGACGGTCACCACGCCGCAGCCCGGGCTCTTGTAAGCAAGGCCTTCCGTACATGATTCTATTGGCCAACGGCCCGGGCAGATGCACAGGACTTGGTCCAACGTTGTGCCGGTTGCCAGCTCTTTGCAAATCAAAGCCACATGCCACCCACCGCCCTCCAAACAATCCCAATTACATGGTCCTTAGCGGTCTGGGGGCTTGACATGGTTGGACCGCTTAAAGGGGGAACCCACAAGAAAAAATACTTACTGGTCATGGTGGATAAATTCACCAAATGGATAGAGGCCAAACCTGTTAAAACAGCCGAATCCGGACCGCTGATAGACTTCATATGCGGGGTCGTACACCGTTATGGCGTCCCCCACAGCATCATCACTGGCAACGGCACGAACTTCATGGCCGATGAGGTAAAACTCTGGTGCAGCAAAATGGGCATCAAGATTGATTATGCTTCAGTCTATCACCCACAAACCAATGGCCAAGTTGAGCGAGCAAACGGTCTTATAATGAGCGGCATTAAACCCAGATTAGTGCGTTCCTTAATGGAGTCTAACACGCACTGGGTAGAGGAGCTCGACTCCGTACTCTAGGGGCTGCGGACCATGCCGAATCGTAGTACCGGATATACACCCTTCTTTATGGTGTACGGCGCAGAGGCAATCTTGCCCTGTGATATAATTCATGACTCACCTCGAGTGCGCATGTACGTAGAAAGAAAAGCCGAGCTCGATCGGCAGGACAGTCTGGACACCCTAGAGGAGGAGCGCGACGTAGCAAAAGCCCGTTCCGCATTTTATCAGCAATAGGCTCACAGATACCAAAGCAGAGAAGTACGGGACAAAACTTATAATGTTGGCGAACTAGTTCTACGCCTGCCGGATAAGAAAAGGAACAAGCTCGAGCCCAAATGGGAAGGTCCCTTCATTATTGACCAAGTTCTGACCGATGGAGCGTACCGACTGCGGGATGCATCGACTAATCGACTCGAGTCAAACCCATGGAATGCGGCCAGGCTCCGAAGATTCTACGCCTAGCGCGGGACTCTATGTTCGTCCCCTTCCTCTGTCCATTTTTTGCATATACATTATATGTCTTGTTTTTCTTTCTTTCTTTCTTTTATTCTTTCTCTAGGCCTTCAAGGGCCAACTTGTGCCTCGCTTGCACATTATAGATCTGCTAGCCGCGCTTATCATACCTGGGGGCTTCTTTCACAGAAGCTTAATTATTTATTTGGGCCTCATGCCCCGCACATGTGTTATACTTTCGCATGTACCTTTTTTCGCCATTATATGCATCGATATGACTTAAGTTTTGGCCAAGATGGGTTGCCTGGCTCTTGTATTTATGCCCTACGTTCCCGTTAATTCGGCTAGGGCATAAGGGGAGCACCTCTGCGATTGTTACTGCCGGGTCAGCCGGATGTGTACCTCAGACTGGGTGAAGCTGAAACCTAGCGTTCTTAAGGGAATATTCGGTCGGTGAACAAAAGATGATTTTTATTTATTTTCCATATGTGCCCCTAGATGTTTTTCCTGCATTTCCTATCGCAGTCCGGACATGCACTTTAGGGCATGCGTACCCAGGGAAAGGAACCCTTAACGAAACTATTCTCCCTGGAAGATGTTTCTTACTACCCATGTAATATAACATAACTAGTTGGGCACTTGTCTGTTCAAACACTAATGACCCCTACGCCTGGTCTCCACGCATACCCCGGTTCTTATATAACTAAGCGGGTATTCGGATACACTCCGGACTATCGGGTCCTGAGGTTGAAGTGAAAAGGTCCGCCATGACAAATGATCTACAATTCGGCTAGAAGGCATTATACATGTCACTTTAATTACATAGTCATGCAGACTGACTAAATTCCTCTTCTATACCATCCAACAGGCGGTCTAGCCTACAATCCTGTTGGGAATACTTTGCGGCTAATTCTACTTGCCCATAAACTAAGCTAACAGGAATCTCTTTCCCGTCGGGCCCCACAGGTCTGACCTCGGCCATGTGATTTGGGCCAGCCTTGGTATACCGCGTCTTCGCCATGGCCCAAGCTTCCCTGGCACCTTGACGGCAGGCTGATATCTTCCATAATCGAAAGCGCCGCCGTGCTCCCTTGAGCTTCTCCGTAAGCTCTGCAACGCCTTCTGGCAAGGAGACGGATGGCCATAAGGCCTGGGCAACACCTTGCATCACCTGCCGAACTTGTTCGTGCAATTGTGAGAGCTCAGATAGAAGATCACCCGCAGACTCGTGCACTTCCTCCGCGGGACGATTCGTCAGCATACCTACAGACATAATGCTGTTAGTCGGCTTCTTCGCCGAACTCCTTCAAAAGGATTCGTTCAAGCACTTACTGAAAATACCGCGTCGAAGCCGCTTATTCTCCTTCTCGGAGTCTGCAAGCTGGGCTCGAACGTCTTTTAGTTCCACGCTCAGCTTGGTATTGGCGTCTTGGAGATTGTTTTTCTCCCACCTGACCTCAGTCAGCACGCGTTCGCCAGCCTGTAGCTGCCGCACGACATGCTAGTCCTCCGGATTTCCTCCGGATTCATCTGCAACATCTATTGTTAGATCTGCAGCCATGCCACACACTATATGGTAACCATCAGTCTTTAAATGTTACTAGCGGGGGACTTTTTCGGTTCCTTCAATGCGGCAACAGCAGCCCGCAGTTGGGCCTTGCATTCCTCCAGCTCATGTGACAGCCGAGTATTCTTCTCTGTAAGAACCTGCACAATAAAGATGATCCTTAACTCAGTTCTGCTAACTGTTTCAAGTCTCAGGGGCTACTGATACATATAATCGCCAGATTTACTTACCCATACATCCTTTACATACTGATCCGTGGCTCTGGCTAGACCATCTTGAGCAGCATGGAGGTACGCTTCTCCAGAATTGAAGGCATCAAATGCCTCTGGTGAGAAACAAGCGTCGCGGAGTACGTCCCGGCGGCGCCTATGATTCATGGCGCTTTCCACTTCTGAATTTGTGGCAGATAACCTATCTGCATCCTCTGTAGGAGGATTATCCTGCGCCCGCCCCATACCGGCTTCTGCCTCTATGTCCAGTTCTGGCGCCCGACTGGTGGAAGCGTGATTAGCAACATCGTCGGACATATTCTGGAGAGCGTTTTTTCTGTTAAAGAAACACGGGCGTCATTACATTTCGAGAAACACGACAACCACAGAGCGGGGTTTTTGTTATACCTTTGTGCCGGCGTCTCCGTCCTGACCGCCTTCCTTTTTGGCCTACCCGGCCTTGGTGCCTCTTGTTAGCGAGTTGCTGCGGGTTCGGCAGGGCGTCCCGAATGCCTTCCCTGTAAAAACGCCATATGTATATGGTAGGTGAAGTGTCTAA
The DNA here is from genome assembly GCF_018294505.1 of Triticum aestivum. NCBI lineage: Eukaryota > Viridiplantae > Streptophyta > Magnoliopsida > Poales > Poaceae > Triticum > Triticum aestivum. Next base: position 275,194,519 of record NC_057806.1, read on the forward strand.
AAGGGGATCCTAGTTTTTGGAGTTGGGATTTTTGGTTTTTCTTATGTGCGATGCAGGAAGCAGTCCGGGATAGTCGGCCGTAATGGCCACCATGGCGTCATCACAGCTTAGTTGATAGAACGGTCGGTCTATCAGCTCCACGAATATGACCGGATCTTCTTCGAGTCCGGGATCGAGAGCACGGTCAGGGTCCTCTGGTTGTGGAGATGGGCTGCTGACCTCCCTTATGGCTTTTCGCAGTTCCTGCCGTGAAAATGGGAAGGTGAGTGCCTACGATGAAGAATGCGGGAAGAATGGGAGTAAGGAGATATAACTCACCCAGCTTGGAGGGTTGTACATAGAGAATCCATCCCGCGGCTTGATGCGGAGGAACTCCTCTTCCTCTCCCTTGAACAGTTTGGACAGAATTTTTGCCAAAGCGACAGCGTTGTTCGGACCCTTACGCCCACAACGGATGGCGTCATCTTCCCCGTTAAAACACCACAAGGGGTGCCCTCGATATTGAAGTGGTTGCACTCCCCGCATTATGCATATTGACATAACCTCGATTACTGTAAATCCTGATTGAGCTAGTGCTCTAATCCGGTTCATCAGGTAAAGGACTTTCCCATTGTCTTCCTCCTGGGGGCTCCGTGGGCACCAACTTTGGCGTTTTTTCAAAGGAGCATTGCTGAACTCAGGAAGGCCCCGCCGAACAAGGTCCGGAAGGGGGACGTCCTCCATATAAAACCATTCCGAAGGCCAGTCTTCGGACGTCTTCTTCGGAGTACCAGACAGGTATCCGGTTTTGGCGATGCGCCATATTTCGGCTCCGCCCACTTGATAAAGTGATCCCTTCTATGTGCGAGGGACGAGGCAAAATAACCTTTTCCACAGCTCGAAATGAGCCTCGCGGCCCGGGAACAACTCGCAGAGGGCAACATAGCCAGCGATGTGTAAGATGGAAGCAGGGGTGAAATTTTGCCGTTGGAGGCCATAAAACTCCAGGAGCCCGCGGAGGAATGGATGAATCGAAAATCCGAGTCCCCTCAATAGATAGGGGACAAGGCATACTCGCTCCCCTGTAGAGGGGCTGGGGAAGCTCTACGCTTGCTCCCCGCCATTATAGGTGGCGAGCCCGGCTCGGACGGGCACCATATATGCCGGAGGGAGAAATCCCTTAGTCTGCAGTTTGACTAATCGACTGTGTGGGACTGGACACCTCTCCCAATCACCGGGCTTAGGGCTACGGGGGCGGGAGGAGGACCTGCGGAGGTCGGCCATGCTGGAATGGATCTTTCCGAAACGCGCTCTGAAGGATTCTCGCTGGGGGAAGATGGTATGGATCGGATCTAAGAATCCCCATCCCTTTAATAGACAATTTATTTATCTGGCTAGGGGGCGAATGTAAAAATGCCCTGGCGCCTCATATTCATTCGACGCATAGGAGATAGCCCTTATTGGGCACAGAAGCCAAGAGGTTCAACATTTATGAGGCCGGACACTGCTTACGAACACTCGAAAATTGGAGAGGAACCCGCCTTGCAATGCCAAAGACAACACTGCGCGTGGGACTCATCGTCATTGAAGCCTGGTTCAGGGGCTACTGAGGGAGTTCTGGATTAGGGTGTCTCCGGACAGCCGGACTATATCCTTTGACCGGACTGTTGGATTATGAAGATACAAGATTGAAGACTTAGTCTCGTGTCCAGATGGGACTCTACTTGGCGTGGAAGGCAAGCTAGGCAGTACGGATATGGATATCTCCTCCTTTGTAACCGACCTTGTGTAACCCTAGCCCCCTCCGGTGTCTATATAAACCGGAGGGTTTTAGTCCGTAGGACAACATACAATCGTACCATAGGCTAGCTTCTAGGGTTTAGCCTCTCCGATCTCGTGGTAGATCAACTCTTGTAATACTCATATCATCAAGAATAAATCAAGCAGGACGTAGGGTTTTACCTCCATCAAGAGGGCCCGAACCTGGGTAAAACATCGTGTCCCCTGCCTCCTGTTACCATCCGCCTTAGAAGCACAGTTCAGGACCCCCTACCCGAGATCGACCGGTTTTGACACCGACAAGGTGGTTTTGCCTCTGTGAGCCCCGGCAGGCCCTGCCGGGGTGTCTTGGTTGAATTTTTCTGGTGGTGGCCTCGCCCCTTGCCGGGCTCGCCTGCCCGACAAGGGAGGTCCATCCCTTGTCAATCTTCTGCTTCTCTGGCTCGATCTTGGTCCCTCTGATCTGTATGCTGGTCCTTCAAATCTCTTGGTCCATGTACGCTGACTTGGGCTGGTGCTTCGATCTTATTCCCGTGCCTGTGCACAGTCAGGGCAACAGACCCAGGGTCTGTTGCATCGACAAGTACCAAAAAGGGGGGATTAAAAGTGCAACTAATCCCGGGGTGGTTTTGGTAATTCTTAACAACATATAGCTCATTGAACTAATATCCATTCTAGTTTAATATTTCAAAAATTTCAATGAATGGCATGGCATGGACTAGAGATGTGGACCCCTCAAAATGCTAAGGACACATATTGGCAAAAGCTCAAAGATCTTCATTTATATTTTAGTGATCCAAGATCAAATTGAGTCCATAGGAAAGCCAATACTATTAGAAGGGGATGAGGTGTTGCTTAATGGCTTGCTTGCTCAAATGGTTCGTGATATTTCTCCAAATCCCTCAACGAATTTCTCATTCCAAATATGTCAAAACCCAAAGTCAAACTCAGCCCCACCGATATTTCCTATCTGGTGCCACCGAGTTCATATGACATAGCCACTGCCAGAAACCTTAAAAAGTTTGGTTACACCGATACGGATCTCGGTCTCACCGAGGTGGCCTTGCAAAATCCCTATTAGCTATTGCAATTGTTCCGGTCTCACTGAAATAGCGATCGGTCACACCGAGTTGGCTTGACATCTTCTGTGTCGCCTTATTGCCTCATGTCGGTCTCACCGAGTTGATGCAATCGGTGCCACCGACTTGATGTTTTCCCTAAGCCCTAGCACATCGGTCCCGCTGAGTTGTTCCAGTCAGTCCCACCGAGATTCCTAACATTCACATTTTGAACTGAGTCACTCTCACCGAGTTCTTCTATTCGGTCTGACCAAGTTGGGTCAAATGTGTGTAACGGTTGGATTTTGTGTGGAGGATATATGTACCCCTCCAACCCCTTCTCCATATGTGAGAGAGCCATTAGAATGTGCCTACACTTCCAGCATTCATTTTCTGAGAAAGAACCACCTACTCATGTGTTGAGATCAAGATATTCCAATCCTACCACAAGATTCTTGATTTCTAGCCTTCCCCAAGTTGCTTTCCACTCAAATCATCTTTCCGCCAAATCCAAATCTGCGAGGGAGAGTTGAGTGTTGGCGAGACTATCATTTGAAGCACAAGAGCAAGGAGTTCATCATCAACACACCATCTATTACCTTTTGGAGAATGGTGTCTCCTAGATTGGTTAGGTGTCTCTTGGGAGCCTACAAAAAGTTTGTGGAGTTGAACCAAGAATTTTGTAAGGGCAAGGAGATCGCCTACTTCGTGAAGATCTACCTGAGTGAGGCAAGTCCTTCGTGGACAATGGCCATGGTGGGATAGACAAGGTTGCTTCTTCGTGGTGGAGCCCTCTGTGGACTCGGGCAACCGTTACCCTTTGTGGGTTGAAGTCACCATCAACGTGGACGTACGATAGCATCACCTATCGGAACCACGCCAAAAATCTCCGTGTCATCATTGCATTTGCACTCTCCAAACCCTTCCCTTTACCTTCATATGCAATGTTTTACTTTCCGCTGCTACACTCTTAGATTTGCATGTGTAGGTTGATTGCTTGACTTTTGCTAATTGCTAAAATCCGCCCACAACTAAAATTGGGAAAAGGTTAGATTTTTATTTGGTCAAGTAGTCTAATCACCCCCCCCTCTAGACCTACTTTCCATCCTACACTTCATAGCGGCCCAAACCTGGGTAAACCTCCTGCATTTTCTGCTAATTCTAATCTTTGTGCTAGTTGATCCCTCTAGTTGAACCACAAAGGGATCATATCCCATAGATGGTCATACGCACGACATCTATGGCGCGCCAGGTAGGGGGATCGCTTGTGCAAACCAGAATTAGCAGTTAGAGCGTCAAATTCTTCACCATCTTCGTCGCCATGGCTCCCAAGAAGAAGGGCATCGCAGCGGTCGGTCCGTCGATGTCGAAGCCACCAGTGCCCTCACGGACAACGATGTCACAAGTGGTGGTGCAAGTGCTGGAGGCGGAGGCCAAGAGAAACCTTCGCGACTCTCTGGCGATCACATCTAGGCGAGCGGCGTTGTCCGCAACGAAAACAACAACACACATGCCACCAGGTCCAGGATGGGGCCATGCCGCGGGCGGGTGGCGCGGCGAACTCCAGGGACAATAGGGCGCACTCAAAGACATCCACATTGGAGCCCATGCCACAGCCATCTCAGGTCGCGTGCGATGAGTAGCGCCACAGCATCGGCAGCTCCGAGCGTCCCCATGGCAAGGGTCCCGCAGATCATCCTCAAGATACACAGGGCCAACATGCATGCCAGTGCACTGCCAACAACAGGCCAAGGTCGCAGGTTCGACATGGGGCTGCTTCCAGGTCGGTAGGAAGCAACAACACCTCTCGTTCCCCGTGCCTTTCCATGCCATTCATGCCAGAAGAAGCCCTCGCACGTGCACAACTACTTCTGCAGTTTCCTCCTTCTACAGAGAAGATGGAGGAGTGGAGAGCCACCATCTAGAGTCTTGTTGGTTTTGCCAACAACGGCAAACCATAGCAGGCGGGACCTTCACAGCAGCAGCCACTACTCTGGTGCGTGCTGCCGGAGAGAGGGCTGGAGGCGAAGCAGCCATGGTGCAATCCCCTCCACGATAGCAACAACCTCAGTGCCATAGCCAGCGGTTCGACGCCCATGACAACGTGTCTATGGCATCGTCTAATCCGCTAACTCACCACGACCAGCTCCAAGTTCTTCAAGAACGGCATGGGGAAGATGCCCGTACTACCATATAACAAAAACGGGAAGCGCATTGTCAATATGACAGGCATGCAGGGTCCGCTGTTGATGAGCCTATGCTAGGGAACAATGGTGGCATATCTTATGAGGTGGGTTGTCTAGCATTTACCAGCGAGCTGCGGCAAGTCCAGTGGCCTAGTTGCCACAACTTCAAGCCAGAGGTGGAGAAGTACGATGACAAGACACACTCGTTAGAGTTTCTGAGCATTTACAGCGTTGTGGTGCAAGCTACCGGAGCTCGTGATGACAAGCCTTTCGTCAACTACTTTCTGTTGGCACTCAAGCCCAACGTCAGATTGTGGTTGATGAACCCGCCAGAGGACTCCATTTCCTGATGGGTAGATTTGTGCCACAAGTTTATTGGCACCTTCATGGGCGGCCACAAAGTTCCAAGCCAAGAAACTGACCTGTAGTTGATTCCACAGAAGGAAGACAAATCACTCCGCAAGTATATACAGAGATTCAACCATGTACATCACAACATTCCCGATATCCACCCCACGGCAATCATTATCGTGTTCTGCTAGAACATGAGGAACCGAAAGATGCGAGAAGAGATGGCCATGACCAAGGTGAGGGATGTTGTTGAGATCTACACTCTGGCTGACAAGTGTGCATGAGCTGAGGAAGGAAGGAGACTTCCTGGGGAGGAGGTTGGTGCAGGATCTGATTTGGAAGATGACAATGCCGGTATGACCCCAAAGAAGAAAAATCGCAAGCGCAACAGGAAGCGCAAGCGCAAGGGCAAAGCTGTGCTTGCTGTGGAGAGATCCGGCAACAGTGGCCCCGCCAAGAAGACTAAGGCTGGGAGCCTGGACAAGGAGGTTGCCGGGTGCGCCTTGTGCCAAGCCTTGGTGGCTGCTGACCAGACCGGGGGCTCCGGCAAGCAATATTGCAAGATCCACCACACCAAGATCCATGACCTTCAAGACTGTCGGCAAGTCGAGCAGCTTGCCGAGAAGCAGAAGGCTGAATATGAGAAGAGAGATAAGGAGAAGGCTGGCGGTGCAAGTGGGTCCGACAAGAAACGTGGTGGTCGAGGAGGTCGCCATGACAAGACCAAGTAGCAGAAGGAGAAGCCTGCAAGAGGTCGGGACAAGAAAGAAGATCATGATGAGGAGTACGAAGAGGATGATGATGAGTCCAGTGAGCATGAGTTCCAGAAATCCACATAAGCAATGTGCATTGATGGGGGGTGCATATTTGCACTCTTTTCACCACCAACTCAAGAAGGGCGCGCGTGACGTCAATGCGCAGAACCAGCAATTGATGCCCAGAAGCCATTGAGATGGTCCAGACGCTAAGGATCACCCTGATCACACAATAGCGGTCGGGTGCTTGCCGTTGTTGGTTTCACCAAAAATCCGCAACCTCAAAGTGACAAAAATGTTAGTTGACAGTGGAGCTGGTCTCAACTTGATTTCACCCAATGTGATCAAGAAGCTATAGATTTCTGATGATGATCTGAAGAAGACTGGCACGTTCGAAGGCATCAATTTAGGAAGGAGCCAGCTAAAGGGCAAGATCACACTGCTGGTGACATTTGGTAGGGAACACAACTATAGGACAGAGAAGATTGTCTTCGACGTAATCAAGATTCCATTGCCGTATAATGGGATCCTTGGCCATCCAACGCTGGCAAATTTTTTGGCAGCATCCCACTATGCATACAACATGTTGAAGATGCCAGGACCGGTGAGCGTCATGACCATCCATTCTGACAAGAAGGATGCGCTGATCTACGCTAAACGACTCTACCAGAAAGCAGTTGCAGCATCTACCGCCAAGGCACTTGCTCCCGCCGACAAAGCTCCTAGGGGAAGAAGAGGAATAAGACCGACAAGACCATTGACTCTGGCAAGCGCGCCTCTTCGGAGTGTTGCACTCTGCTAATTGTGAGTTGTGTTGGGATTTCCTCGAAGAGGACAGGATGATGCATTGTAGTATAGATAAATATTTCCCTCAGTTATGAAACCAAGGTTATCAATCCAGTAGGAGAACCAAGCAACGACTAGTAAACAAGACCTGCGCACAAACAACAAATACTTGCAACCCAACGCATAGAGAGGTTGCCAATCCCTTAATGGTTATGAGCAAGATTAAATGGTATAATTTTTTATAGATAGATCGAACAAAAATACAAAATAAATTGCAGCATGGTATTTTCGGTTTTAATATATGATAAAAGATAGACCTGGGACCATAGTTTTCACTCGAGGCTTTTCTCTTGAAAATAGCATATGGTGGGTAACAAATTACTGTTGGGCAATTTATAGAAAAGCAAATGATTATCATGATATCCAAGGAAATGTTCATATATAGGCATCACGTCTGAGACAAGTAGACCAAAATGATTCTGCATCTACTACTATTACTCCACACATCGACCACTGTCTAGCATGCATCTAGTGCATTAATTCATGGAAAAATGGAGTAACGCCTTAAGAGAGATGACATGATGTAGAGAAGATAAACTCACGTATGAATAAACCCCCATCTTTTTACCCTTAATAGCAACGATACATATGTGTCATGTCCCTTTCTGTCACTGGGATTGAGCACCGCAAGATCGAACCCATTACAAAGCACCTCTTCCCATGGCAAGATAAATCAATCTAGTTGGCCAAACCAAACCAATAAATCGGAGAAGAAATACGAGGCTATAGTAATTATGCATAAAAGAGTTCGGAGAAAACTCAAATAATATTCATGGATAGATCCGATCATAAACTCACAATTCATCGGATCCCAACAAACACACCGCAAGAAGTCATTACATCGAATAGATCTCCAGGAACACCAAGAGAACATTGTATTGAAGATCAAATTGAGAGAAGAAGCCATCTAGCTACTAACAATGGACCTGTAGGTGTGTGGTAAACTACTCACGCATCATCGGAGGGTAGCAAGGATGATGTAGAGCCCCCTTCGTGATTGAATCCCCATTCAGCAGAGTACCGGAGAAGGCCCCCAGATGGGATCTCGTGGTTCTGGAACTTGCGGCGGTGGAAAAAGTATTTCCGGTGTCTTTGAGATGTCAGAGGAATATTTGGGTATTTATAGAGGTGGAATTAGGGTTGTTGTGCCATGAGGGTCCCACAAACCTGGGGGCGCACCCCTAGAGCTTGTTTCTCCCTCATGGCTCCTCTGGCCTCCTCTCGAACCTTCTAGGGTCTCTTCTGGTCCAGAAAAATTAATCCAACGTTTTTCTCTATTTGGACTTTGTTCGATATTGATTTTCTAAAAATCCAAAAACATGCAAAAAAACAGCAACTCGCACTGGGCACTGTGTTAATAGGTTAGTCCCAAAAATGATATATAACTGCATCTGATGACATATAAAACATCCAAAATTGATACTTTAATAGCATGGAACAATCAAAAAATTAGATACATTGGAGATGTATCACACTCTCGACGAGGGTGTGCTAGAGAGCTCTGTCGGTAAGAGGAATAAAAACAAAGCTGCTCCACCAGAGACCAAGAGGGTGTCTGCCTAGGAGGACGGCTCAGGGGGGGGGACTTTCACCATAAGTTCCACCCTTGACACCAAATAGGAAAGCGCACTTGTTGCCTTCTTGAAGGCCAATGTCGATGTGTTTGCATGTCAACCATTTGACATCACCGGTGTTCCCCGGGAGGTAATTGAGCACCACCTTGTCGTCTGTCCTCGTGCATGGCGCATAAAGCATAAGGTGAGGAAGCAAGCTTTGCAATGGCAACAGTTCATTGAAGAGATAAATAAGTTGGAAGCAATAAGTTTAGTCAGAGGCGTACTCCATCCTACATGGTTGGCCAATCCAATTGTTGTACGCAAGGCGAACCGCAAGTGGTGACTTTGCATTGACTATATAAAGCAATAAAGCTTGCCCGAAGGACCCATTTCGCTTGCCGTGCATCAACCAGATTGTCGACTCCACTGCTGGATGTGACTTGCTGTCGTTTCTTGATGCCTACTCCGGAGATCATTAGATTTTTATGTCAAAAGAAGATGAAGAAAAGACCGCATTCATCACTCCATATGGCATTTATTGCTTCATATGTATGCCCTTCAGATTGAAAAGTGCTGGTTCAACATTTGGAAAAGCAGTCCAGATTGGTTTTGAGGCTCGGCTACACATAAGTGTGGAAGCATATATGGATGACACAGCGGTCAAAACCAAGGACAAGACAACAATGACACAAGATTTAGAAGAGACATTTGCTAATATGCGCAAGATCAATCTAAAACTCAACCCTGAGAAGTGTGTGTTTGTTGTTCCATCCAGCAAGCTTCTCGAGTTCTTTGTTTCTCAACATGGAATTGAAGCCAATCCTGACAAGATCAAAGCGATTGAGCAGATTGAAGCATCAAAGCACATCAAAGTTGTGTGTTGCCTTGCCAGCTGCACTAAGCAGGTTCATCTCCAAGTCTGCTAAGTGCGCCCTGCCATTTTTCAAAATCTTGAAAAAGGCAGGTCAATGAAATGGACTCTGAAAGCGGAGGCATGGCTACAAGAATTGAAGAAGTACCTATCTTCTGCGCCAAGACCACAAGAGCCATTGTTGTTTTACTTGGCAGCAATGAATCAAGTGGTCAGTGTTGCGCTACTGGCGGAGAGGGAAGCTAGAGGCGAAGAAGCAATAGATGCAGGCCTGTCAAGCGACAAGATGGAATCTTCTCTGGTGTCGTGGGAAATCACGGCCACCTACGGGGCCATCAGCCCCTTGTGGTTCGGCAAGGGGATGAGCACATTGCACAAAGAGCAAAGAACGTTGCGCAGCACGGAAGAGATCACATAGGCAATTTTACCCAGATTCGGGTCACCGTGAGGCGTAAAACCCTACTCCTGCTTTGGTGCATTGATGAGAGGACCCTGGTGGAAACGCAATGCTCTATCCCAGCAGGGTTGCTTCGGGGCGAGAGCAGCTACACGCGTATGAGTGTACAAGGGTCTGAACCCTTTATATGGTTGTCATGGCCCTCCTTTTATAGATCAAGGGGTCACCACAATGGCAAATCAGTCATTGTGTACTGATTACATGCTACCATACCTAACTCTGCGGACAGGGAAGAGCGCATTAAATGCGCCGCTTAGTGTCACATCATGGCATGCCCGGCAAGCCTTGTCGGGCTGTTCGGCCACCTTCTTGTCTGTCTGCTTGACACGTCTCTAGATGGGTGTCATTCGGAGGTGATTTCCTTCGGAAGTGTCTACCATGTGTCAAGAAACAGCCACTTGGCCACTTGGGGGCTCGACACCGCATCGATCGATGACTTGCATCATTGTGAGGTGGAGCGGTGGAGCCTTGGCGGGGTAGTCCGCCCTTGGTGTCCCCGGCAAGCTTGCCGGGGCAGTCTTGAGACTTGCCTCTGGAGCAGCCTCGTCCTTGCCAGGCTCGCCTACCCGTCAATGGAGACTTTCCCTTAGTGGTGTCTTGCTTCCTTTGGCTTGACTTGGTCTTCTTGATCCACTCTCTGGTTTCTCAAAGAGATATCTCTTCGTCTTGGTCTTGTCTTCGATGTTGAGAGTTGCCGGGCCGACGGTTTGCCGTCCGTGCACAAGTAGGGGGGAAACATACACCCCTGTTTGTGTACCCTGATAGAAGCCCCCGGGACTGAGCCATACGTGTCGCTGGGCATGTTGGGTTAGGCCCCAAACAGTGCACGGACACGTGGCAGGAGAATACTGTGTGTGCAGCGGTTTGCCATGATGACTACTCAACCCAACATCCAGTTCTCATAATTATCGTGGGTCGTGGGGTCATGGGACTACAACAGTTAATGTAAAATGGTAACTTCTGAAGAGTCACGTCCTCCCCCGCATCTTTTTCTCTTAAGAGAGAAAAATGCGAAGGGGCATTGCTCATTCATCGTATGCTTCGCTCTCATCCACCATCTTCTTCTGCAAGACAAGCAACCGCTCTCCTTCCTTGCCCACATTCGCCACTGATCCCTTTCTAGCTTCCTCCCACTTCCTTGCCACAACTCGAAGAGATGGGAAGAAGGCTGCCGCCCCAAAAGGTAAACGGGCAACTGCCGCACAGGAGACGACCACCAGAGGGAGCAAGAAGAGAGCGGCGGAGCTGGACAAGAAGTGACAGGGAGACCTGGTCTTCTTCCTGTCGAGTTTAGACGGTGATGTTTTGAAGCCAAGGAATGAATATCTTTGGGGGAGGGAAGTTCCGAAGGGGCACGGTGCACCCAAAGTTCTGGCGGAGGGGAAAGAGGCCCGCCAGATTCATATCGATTCTTTTGTGCATACTTTATCTGTGGCCTCTGTCGCCCCTTCTCGGATTTATTTGAAGCCATGATGGTGATCTATGGATTTCACCTCCTTGATTTCACGCCGAATGCAATGGCGTGCATGGCGATTTTTCCTCACTTGTGTGAGAACTTTGTCGGGGTCGCCCCCAATGTTGACTTGTTGAGGCACTATTTCATCCTAAGGGTGGAGAATAAAGCTCAACGTTCTGGAAACATAAGTTGGATGCCTCAAGTGGCAGGGAGAACTGGGGTTACCTCACCGGACAGCAACGTGGCAGATGGGGGAATGGAGAGGAGACTGGTGTTGGATCCAAGATGAGGAAGCCCTAGAATTCTGCCAGGCACAGGAAGAGTGTATTGCGTGGGACAACGAGTGGAAAGAATTTGGCCTCGCCGATGACAGGCTTCGCCTGGGAATAAACAGGATCACCCGCCTAAAGGTTGTTGAGCTAACCATCGGGCATGTGGGGGCCGACTTCCTCCGATGCCGTATTGCGCCTCTACGTAAGAGGGACAGGTTCGCCTGGCAGTATGGAGATGCCGCAGATAGGATGAAATTGCTCCCTGGCCTGACCAACAATCTGTTGGTCTATGGCCATGCTTGTTGTGCGAACAACTGTTCGACGGCCTTAGGCCGTTCAAGTTGACGGCAAATGTCATCCCACTGAACATCAACTCTGCCCAGGATCAGATCCTGAAAGGGATGCCAGATTGCAATGCTCATGGAGTCTCGGGTGACTGGCAGTTACCCGCGCTCGACGAAGAGCTTGCATGGTCCCCTAGCAGATACGTCTCCAACGTATCTATAATTTTTGATTGCTCCATGCTATATTATCTACTATTTTGAATGTTTATGGGATTTATTATGCACATTTATAACATTTTTGGGACTAACCTATTAACCCAGAGCCCAGTGCCAGTTTCTGTTTTTACCTTGTTTTAGGGTTTCGAAGAAAAGGAAAATCAAACGGAGTCCATTTGACCTGAAACTTCACGGAACTCATTTTTGGAAGGAAAGAAGCCCAGAAGACTTGGAGTGGATGTCGGGGGATCTGCGAGGAGGTCATGAGGCAGGGGGGCACGCCCACCCCCTGGGCACGCCCTCCACCCTCGTGAGCCCCTCATGGCCCCCCTGACGTACTTCTTCTGCCTATATACCTCCATATACCCAAAAACATCCGTGAGCACAATAGATTGGGAGTTCCGCCGCCAGAAGCCTCCGTAGCCACTGAAAACCAATCTAGACCCGTTCCGGCACCCTGCCGGAGGGGGTAATCCCTCTCCGGTGGCCATCTTCATCATCCCGGCGCTCTCCGTGACGAGGAGGGAGTAGTTCTCCCTCGGGGCTGAGGGTATGTACCAGTAGCTATGTGTTTGATCTCTCTCTCTCTCGTGTTCTTGAGGTGATACAATCTTGATGTATCGCGAGCTTTGCTATTATATTTGGATCCTATGATGTTTCTTCCCCCTCTACTCTCTTGTAATGGATTGAGTTTCCCCTTTGAAGTTATCTTATCGGATTGAGTCTTTAAAGATTTGAGAACACTTGATGTATGTCTTGCCGTGGATATCTGTGGTGACAATGGGATATCATGTGATTCACTTGATGTATGTTTTGGTAACCAACTTGCGGGTTCCTCCCATGAGCCTATGCATAGGGGTTGGCACACGTTTTTGTCATGATTCTCCGGTAGAAACATTGGGGCCCTCTTTGAGGTTCTTTGTGTTGGTTGAATAGATGAATCTGAGATTGTGTGATGCATATCGTATAATCATACCCACAGATACTTGAGGTGACATTGGAGTATCTAGGTGACATTAGGGTTTTGGTTGATTTGTGTCTTAAGGTGTTATTCTAGTACGAACTCTAGGGCTGTTTGTGACACCTATAGGAATAGCCCAACGGATTGATTAGAAAGAATAACTTTGAGGTGGTTTCGTACCCTACCATAATCTCTTCGTTCGTTCTCCGCTATTAGTGACTTTGGAGTGATTCTTTGTTGCATGTTGAGGGAAAGTTATGTGATCCAATTATGTTATTATTGTTGAGAGGACTTACACTAGTGAAAGTATGAACCCTAGGCCTTGTTTCAACGCATTGCAATACCGTTTACGCTCACTTTTATCATTAGTTACTTGCTGTTTTTATAGTTTCAGATTACAAATACCTTTATCTACCATCCATATTGCACTTGTATCACCATCTCTTCGCCGAACTAGTGCACCTATACAATTTACCATTGTATTGGGTGTGTTGGGGACACAAGAGACTCTTTGTTATTTGGTTACAAGGTTGCTTGAGAGAGACCATCTTCATCCTACGCCTCCCACGGATTGATAAACCTTAGGTCATCCACTTGAGGGAAATTTTCTACTGTCCTACAAACCTCTGCACTTGGAGGCCCAACAACGTCTACAAGAAGAAGGTTGTGTAGTAGACATCAAGCTCTTTTCTGGCGCTGTTGCCGGGGAGGTTAGTGCTTGAAGGCATATCTTCAGATCTTGCAATCGAGTCTTTTAGTTTCTTGTTTTATCACTAGTTTAGTTTATAAAAGAAAATTACAAAAAATGGAATTAAATTTGTCTCATACGCTTCATCTTTTTAATATCTTTCGTGAATATGATGGAAAGGAAAATTGTGCTCAAGTGCTAGAAGAAGAATGCATTAGAATGTTTGGAACTAAATATTTGAATGATGTGCATCATTGCAATGTTGTTAGTACAAATTCTTTGAATATCCATGACACTAATGATGATTGCACTAGTTATGATGAAAATGTCTCCTATAAACATGTCAATTTTTGTGGAGTGCATTGGGTTTGTAAGTACACACCAAAGAGAAGATAGATATTGCAAGAAGCATAAGTACTTAGAAACTAAATTGTTGCAAGAAGAGCTAGATGATTGTGCTGAAAATTTAAATTTTCTTGGCCATACTTGTGAGCTTTGTAATGAATGTGGTCATTTAATTATCTGATGCAAATTGTTTCATGATCTAATCGCGTCCAAAAATTGTGATGATTTGATTTCCCTTGCATATCATAATGAACTTAGTTTGCTCTTGGGTTATGAAGAAATTAAATGTATAACTAAGGATATTCCAAAATTTGCCCTTGATAAAGTTCTTCATTTTTATCTAGAGAAAATTTATATGTATTGTGCGGTGAATTGCATTGAAAATCCTTATATTGCCAACTACATAAAGAAAAGAAAACAAATATAAGATTAAGAGAATACTAATGAAAGGGAAGAGACTTCCCAATATCCTCCTATTATTTCTTATGATGAATCAGGTAATGAGGAGGAGCCTCCTATTCAACCAATCTCATTAATAAGGAGCTCCAAAAAGAGGATTGAACCCACACATGATGTGGTGAAGAAGAAGAAAAGAAAAAGGAAGAGAGGTAAAAAGATATCTCTCCCAAATAATGCTGCTCCTATTACTATTGTGCCTTAGGAAAATATAATTGTGGAAGATAATGATACTTCTTATGATCTTGAAAATCTTTTTGGCACTTGCTTGGAAGAATATGATAATTGCTATACTATTGGTGCTATCCATACTATTGATGATGAAAGTGATTATTCTTATGATATGAAAAGGCCCAAGCTTGGGGATGCTATGTTTGATGAAGATGATGTTTTTGAGAATATATTTGCTGCAATTAATGTTTGTCCCAAGCTTGGGGAAGCTATGATTAATGAAGATGATATTTTTAGTCTCCCAAGTTTTGATATGCAAGTTTATAATGATGATAGCATGCCTCCGACTTATGATGATTATTGTGATGATACTTATGCTATAAAAAATAGTGATTATATTTATAAAACTTGTCATGATTATGATTACCCCTTCTCTGAACATTACTCTTTTAATGTGGAAACAATTTATAGTATTCGAGTTTCCTATGATACTCCCACTATTCCGAATGAGAAGAATTTTGCCTATGTGGAGAGTAGTAAATTTTCTATGCTTGTAGATCATGAAAAGAATGCTTTAGGTGCTGGTTATATTGTTGAATTCATTCATGATGCCACTGAAAATTATTATGAGGGAGGAACATATGCTTGTAGGAATTGTAATAATATCAAGTTTCCTCTCTATGTGCTTAAAATTTTGAAGTTATGCTTGTTTTACCTTCCTATGCTAGTTGATTATTGTTCCCACAAGTTGTTTGCTCACAAAATCCCTATGCATAGGAAGTATGTCAGACTTAAATGTGCTAGTCATATTCTTCATGATGCTCTCTTTATGTTTCAATTCTTATCTTTTACGTGAGCATCGTTGAAATCATCATGCCTAGCTAGGGGCGTTAAACGATAGCGCTTGTTGGGAGGCAACCCAATTTTATTTTTGTTCCTTACTTTTTGCTCCTGTCTAGTAATAAATAATTCATCTAGCCTCTGTTTAGATGTGTTTTCAGTTGTTTAATTAGTGTTTGTGCCAAGTAGAACCTTTGGGAAGACTTGGGGAAAGTCTTGTTTATCATGCTGTAAAAAACAGAAACTTTAGCGCTCATGAGAATTGCTGCCATTTTTATTTGGAGAGTGATATTTAGTTAATTATTTTTGAAGATGATTAATAGATAAATTCCTCACGTCCATAAATTTATTTTAGAATTTTTGGGTTTCCATATCTTGAGCTAGCTACAGATTACTACAGACTGTTCTGTTTTGACAGATTCTGTTTTTCGTGTGTTGTTTGCTTATTTTGATGAATCTATGGCTAGTAAAATAGTTTATAAACCATAGAGAAGTTGGAATACAGTAGGTATAACACCCTTATAAATAAATAATGAGTTCATTACAGTACCTTGAAGTGGTCTTTTGTTTTCTTTCGCTAACGAAGCTCACGAGTTTTCTACTTTAAGTTTTGTGTTGTGAAGTTTTCAAGTTTTGGGTAAGGATTTGATGGACTATGGAATAAGGAGTGGAAAGAGCCTAAGCTTGGGGATGACCAAGGCACCCCAAGGTAATATTCAAGGATATCCAAGATCCTAAGCTTGGGGATGCCCCGGAAGGCATCCCCTCTTTCGTCTTCGTTCATCGGTAACTTTACTTGGAGCTATATTTTTATTCGCCACATGATACATATTTTGCTTGGAGCATCAATTTATTTTGTTAGGATTTTCTTGCTGTTATTTAGAACAATGTTTTTCATCTTTTATTTCAATAAAAGTGGCATTGATAGCCTTTACTATGCCTACGTTACAAGTATAAATGTTGCTGTTTGAAAACAGAAAGTTTACCGCTGTTGCAATAATTCCCTAGAAAAGTCAGACTGTGATAAAATGTTGAAACATTTTGCATATTAAGATCTGATAAATTTACTACAGTGGGAATTTCCTTTCATAATTTTTGGAGCGAGGGAAGTATGGATGTTGCAGCATTCTTTACAGACTATCCTGTTTAGGCAGATTGCTGTTATGTTTGCATTGTTTGCATATGTTTGCTTCTTTAATGATTCTATTTGAGGATAGGACTATTAAATATGCAGAGGCATTTAGTATGAAATGTTGAATACTAATTTTAGTGATTTTCTACAGTAGAGTATGATAAGGTTTTTGCAATGATTTATACTAACTTATCTCAAGAGTCCTTGTTGAGTTTTGTGTGGATGAAGCTTTTGAGATTTAGGGAGACCGTGATATGAGAGGAATTAAGGAGACACAAAAGCTCAAGATTGGAGATTCCCAAGGCACCCCAAGATAATATTTCCAGATGTCTCAAGCGTCTAAGCTTGGGGATGCCCCGGTTGGCATCCCACCTTTCTTCTTCAACAACTATCGGTTAGTTTTGGTTGATCCTAAGTTTTGCTTCTTCACATGATGTTTGCTATTCTTAGAATGTCATTTTCTTTTGATTTGCTTGCTGTTTGAATAGAATACCAAGATCTTAAATTATTAAATGTTAAAGAGTCTTCACATAGTTGCATAATTATTTGACTACTGATTGATCTCCACTTAAATCTCTGGAGTAGTTTGTCATTTGCTCTAGTACTTCACTTATATCTTTTAGAGCATGGTGGTAGTTTTATTTTGAAGAAATAGATGAACTCTCATGATTCACTTAGATTATTTTGAGAGTCTTAAATAGCATGGTAATTTTCTTAAAATCCTAATATGCTAGGTATTCAAGAATAATAAAATTCTCTTATGAGTGTGTTGAATACTAAGAGAAGTTTGATGCTTGATGATTGTTTTGAGATATGGAGGTAATAATATCAAAGTCGTGCTAGTTGAGTAGTTGTGAATTTTAGGAATACTTGTGTTGAAGTTTGCAAGTCCCGTAGCATGCACGTATGGTAAACGTTATGTAACAAATTTGAAACATGAGGTGTTATTTGATTGTCTTCCTTATGAGTGGCGGTCGGGGACGAGCGATGGTCTTTTCCTACCAATCTATCCCCCTAGGAGCATGCACATAGTGCCGAGGTTTTTGATGACTTGTAGATTTTTGCAATAAGTATGTGAATTCTTTATGACTAATGTTGAGTCCATGGATTTTACGCACTCTCACCCTTCCATCCTTGCTAGCCTCTTCGGTACCGTGCATTGCCCTTTCTCACATTGAGAGTTGGTGCAAACTTCGCCGGTGCATCCAAACCCCGTGATATGATACGCTCTTTCACACATAAATCTCCTTATATCTTCCTCAAAACAGCCACCATACCTACCTATTATGGCATTTTCATAGCCATTCCGAGATATATTGCCATGCAACTTTCCACCATCCAGTTTATCATGACACATTCATCATTGTCATATTGCTAGCATGATCATGTAGTTAACATAGTATTTGTGACAAAGCCATCGTTCATAATTCTTTCATACTTGTCACTCTTGATTCATTGCATATCCCGGTACACCGCCAGAGGCATCCATATAGAGTCATACTTTGTTCTAGTATCGAGTTGTAATCACTGAGTTGTAAATAAATAGAAGAGTGATGATCATCATTCAATAGAGCATTGTCCCAAAAAAAGAGAGAGAAAGGCCAAAGAAAAAAAAGGCCCCAAAAAATAAAATAAAATAAAAAAGGGGCAATGCTACTATCCTTTTTTCCACACTTGTGCTTCAAAATCTTCATGATAGAGAGTCTCGTGTTTTGTCACTTTCATATACTAGTGGGACATTTTCATTATAGAACTTGGCTTGTATATTCCAACAATGGGCCTCCTCAAGTACCCTAGGTCTTTGTGAGCAAGCAAGTTGGATGCACACCCACTTAGTTTCTTTTGTTGAGCTTTCATACATTTATAGCTCTAGTGCATCTATTGCATGGCAATCCCTACTCCTTGCATTAACATCAATCAATGGGCATCTCCATAGCCCATTGATTAGCCTCGTTGATGTGAGACTTTCTCCTTTTTGTCTTCTCCACATAACCCCCATCATTATATTCTATTCCACCCATAGTGCTATATACATGGCTCACGCTCATGTATTGCGTGAAAGTTTATGAGTTTGAGATTACTAAAGTATGAAACAATTGCTTGGCTTGTCATCGGGGTTGTGCATGATGAGAGCATTCTTGTGTGACAAAAATGAAACATGACTAAACTATATGATTTTGTAGGGATGAACTTTCTTTGGCCATGTTATTTTGAGAAGACATAATTGCTTAGTTAGTGTCCTTGAAGTATTATCATTTTTATGTCAATATGAACTATTGTCTTGAATCTTACGGATCTGAATATTCATGCCACAATTAAGAAGAATTACATTGAAATTATGCCAAGTAGCACTCCGCATCAAAAATTCTGTTTTTAATCATTTACCTACTCGAGGACGAGCAGGAATTAAGCTTGGGGATGCTGATACGTCTCCAACGTATCTATAATTTTTGATTGCTCCATGCTATATTATCTACTGTTTTGAATGTTTATGGGCTTTATTATGCACTTCTATAACATTTTTGGGACTAACCTATTAAGCCAGAGCCCAGTGCCATTTTTTGTTTTTACCCTGTTTTAGGGTTTCGAAGAAAAGGAAAATCAAACGGAGTCCAATTGACCTGAAACTTCACGGAACCCATTTTTGGAAGGAAAGAAGCCCAGAAGACTTGGAGTGCACGTCGGGGGGTCTGCGAGGAGGTCACGAGGTAGGGGGGCGCGCCGTCCACCCTCGTGAGCCCCTTGTGGCCCCCCTGACGTACTTCTTCCGCCTATATATCTCCATATACCCTAAAAACATCCGTGTGCACAATATATCGGGAGTTCCACCGCCAGAAGCCTCCGTAGCCACCGAAAACCAATCTAGACCCGTTCCGGCACCCTGCCGGAGGGGGTAATCCCTCTCCGGTGGCCATCTTCATCATCCCGACGCTCTCCATGACGAGGAGGGAGTAGTTCTCCCTCGGGGCTGAGGGTATGTACCAGTAGCTATGTGTTTGATCTCTCTCTCTCTCTCGTGTTCTTGAGGTGATACAATCCTGATGTATCGCGAGCTTTGCTATTATATTTGGATTCTATGATGTTTCTTCCCCCCTCTACTCTCTTGTAATGGATTGAGTTTCCCCTTTGAAGTTATCTTATCAGATTGAGTCTTTAAAGATTTGAGAACACTTGATGTATGTCTTGCCGTGGATATCTGTGGTGACAATGGGATATCATGTGATTCACTTGATGTATGTTTTGGTGACCAACTTGCGGGTTCCGCCCATGAGCCTATGCATAGGGGTTGGCACACTTTTCGTCGTGATTCTCCGGTAGAAATTTAGGGGCACTCTTTGAGGTTCTTTGTGTTGGTTGAATAGATGAATCTGAGATTGTGTGATGCATATCATATAATCATACCCACGGATACTTGAGGTGACATTGGAGTATCTAGGTGACATTAGGGTTTTGGTTGATTTGTGTCTTAAGGTGTTATTCTAGTATGAACTCTAGGGCTGTTTGTGACACCTATAGGAATAGCCCAACGGATTGATTGGAAAGAATAACTTTGAGGTGGTTTCGTACCCTACCATAATCTCTTCATTCGTTCTCCGCTATTAGTGACTTTGGAGTGACTCTTTGTTGCACGTTGAGGGAAAGTTATGTGATCCAATTATTGTATTATTGTTGAGAGAACTTACACTAGTGAAAGAATGAACCCTAGGCCTTGTTTGAACGCATTGCAATACCGTTTACGCTCACTTTTATCATTAGTTACCTTGCTGTTTTTATAATTTCAGATTACAAATACCTTTATCTACCATCCATATTGCACTTGTATCACCATCTCTTCGCCAAACTAGTGCACCTATACAATTTACCATTGTATTGGGTGTGTTGGGGACACAAGAGACTCTTTGTTATTTGGTTGCAGGGTTGCTTGAGAGAGACAATCTTCATCCTACGCCTCCCATGGATTGATAAACCTTAGATCATCCACTTGAGGGAAATTTGCTACTGTCCTACAAACCTCTGCACTTGGAGGCCCAACAACGTCTACAAGAAGAAGTTTGTGTAGTAGACATCACCAGCCTGGTGGAAAAGGCTACCAGGGTGGAGTCCAATATGTACAAGCACACCTCCAAGGTGGAGGAGGCGTGTATCAGGAGGCGGCTCAAGGAAGACAGGGCAGTTCGAGCTGCCGCAAAGGCAAGGGCCGGGAAGGAAGCAGAGGAGAAGGAGGGGGTTGAGGATGAAGGCTCCTCCCACGGTAGAAGCGAGGCACAACCACAAATGAAGCTACTGGGGATGATCCTGCCAGGGGCGAGCTTGCCGGGGACGAGCCTTCCGGGCTTGAGGCTCTGTACACCATGGCAGCAGTGGCCCAAGAGGAAAAGGGAGTTGAGGAGGTGGAGGAGCGTACGGAGGAGTGGCTCGCGACAGGCCCTCAAGCCCTAGAGCTAGTCTTGGACCAGTGCCCTCACATGCGGGTTGCCAACCGGGGAGTGGTGGTTTCCGATCCTGCACCTGCCGCCAAGAAGGTGAAGAAGATTACCTCCAAGGGCAACAAGTTGGATGCGGTGTGCCGGCATTCCTCCCGCCTCACTGGGGCTAAAACCCCTCGTACCAAGCAATCGGCGGCAGTGGGAGTTGACTCCAACTCCCAGTCCGGCTCGAGCTCCTCGCAGAACTCGTTATCATCGGAGCCCTCTGCGCCTCAGGAAGGCTCAAAGCTGCCGGGAAGTTCTGTTCCCCCGCCCCAAAAGAGAGGCCGAGTGCCCTCATCGCCCATTGAGTTCGAGTTGAGCTCCATTGACGGTGTCCTAGACCCCCATGGGTTGGATTGGGTCGAGGACCCCCATGGCCGCATACTCATGGGCCAGTTCGGACAGCTGCCGCATACAAGGAAGATTCCACAAGACTTGGCGATCAAGACAAGGACTCCTCCCCACCGGCATATTCAGCTAGGACTCTTGTTATCCTAGGCCTCTGGTGCATTATATAAACCGAGGCCAGGCTAGTCGATAGATAGACATACAATCATACCATAGGCTAGCTTCTAGGGTTTAGCCTCTCCGATCTCGTGGTAGATCAACTCTTGTAATACTCATATCATCAAGAATAAATCAAGCAGGACGTAGGGTTTTACCTCCATCAAGAGGGCCCGAATCTGGGTAAAACATCGTGTTCCCTGCCTCCTGTTACCATCTGCCTTAGACGCACAGTTCGGGACCCCCTACCCGAGATCTTCCGGTTTTGACACCGACATTGGTGCTTTCATTGAGAGCTCCGCTGTGTGATCGGCAAAAGGATCTATGGCTCATCTGCAGGTCAACTGCGATGCCGGCATCTTCGTCGCCGGCTCGACTGGTCACCTTGGCTCGACCAAGGATCATACTCCATCTCTGATCGTCATGTTCGGACGAGGGCCGTCATCAACATCAACTCCGGTCTCTATCAAGATCATGGAGGAATCATCCATGGAGCTCGGGGGCTCAACGTCAACATTGCCCTCGGGCGACCGTGTAGTTTTTCCGAATAGCAAATTTGTATTCGCTGCCACCACCTCTTTGAGCATCGCTTTGACGATCCCTTTGGTGGAATTGTGTGGAATTAAGTCTACAACAACCACGCAAAATTTCATCGAGTTCCGTTGGAGGAATCTCTGACAATCTACGATATACCGGAGCCCTGTCAAATCTGGACGAGAATCTGGACGAGTTTCGGGCGTGGTGTCCGGCTTCTAGCTCGGACGTCCTTTGGAAGATCCAACCGTTGATCTGCTGCGGAATTCCTATATCTACCACCCCTTAAAATTTCAGCTCGATCCTACCGTCCAAACTCCGGGAACCTTCCGATTAGTGCATCACTTTTTGGATCTGTTTTCTGCATGAAAACGAATCCGACCCGAGTTCATCTTTTTTATGAACGGGATTTCGGACATCCTTTTTGAAGGAAATTTTGTATGGGGTGTTGTGTTTTGTTCCCGAACACATCCCACTAACTCTAAATCTTTTGAGCATAATCTTCAACATCATGCTGGTGCCAAACCGGTTCGGCAATATTGCTCCACGGCTGCCGACCTACGCTAGACGCGTCGTCACTTTGTTGAGCCGAGCTCAACTTCTTCGGATCATCATTTTGGCAAGCCGAACAAGAGTACATCATCGCGAAGGCTAAATCATCGCCAACATCTCCGCCCCACGGATTACACGGAGCGAGCATACCGGCATCGCCGCACGATCACTTCATCAAGCCGGCATCGACCACGTCACGACCTGCATCGGCAGGGCTGCACTGTTGCTTTTTCAAGCCGATGTCTATCACGCCGACCTACTTCGACTCATCGGCTGACATCGAGGCTTCGACATCTCGGCTGGACCGGGGGATTCGCCATATCTTCATTAACCTATACTCCGGAGACTTCGGCGTCACTAGCCGACCAGCTCCGTCACGTTAGCTGGACTGAGGGCTTTGCCTCGGAGAGCCAACCTTTGCCAGCATCTCCGTGCCGTCGCTTTATCGCCCATCAGGCAATGGGTGCGCGGATCGAGTCCCAATTTTGGGAAGCACCTTTCTTCGGATTGCTACAACAAATAAACCAGGTGCTATTAACCTCAATATTTTTTGCTTGTTTGGGTTCATTTTTTCCCAAGGAATTATTACTCTGGTTTGTCCATGATATGTACACAGGTCTATCAAATGGTGACCGCATTAACGAGGTCGCGTGGTGGTTCGATCAGTTTCCGTACATAGTCCGGCGAACGCCGCATCCGGAGCTCGGACCGACCTATGAATTCAGGCTTTGCCACGCCTTTACTACATCACGCCGACGCCCTGCATCGACATTGACTTCGGCGCCAGGCCATATTTCTTCTATTCCTCACTTTGCATAAATTATTTATTATGCAACATTTTTTTTAATTATCATTATTACTATTATCTCCGGTTTGCACTATTTTATGTGGCACAGGAAAATGATCCAGCCGGACTATATCCTTTGGCGTCACCTCTGCTGGACGGGGGGCTTCGTCAACACTTCATTACCCCATGTCGGGGACTTTGGCATCACTTTGCCGGCCTGCATTGACCGTGCTATGTCACCACTTCGGAGTGCCGAGCTCTTTGCTCCGCCACCTCGAGACTGGCTTGGGGGATGGCACCTTGTCCCGCATCAAGCTCGGACCGCGTCATCAATACTGAACACATTAACCAGCTAAGTTGCCTTCATGCTCAAAGTTTTAAATTTTTAACTTGTGTTCGGCTCGACCAAGCATTATTGACTTAAGCGATTTGCAATCTGGGTTGCCTGGCTCCTGTGCTTACCCCTACGTTCCCGATTGTTCGGCTAGGGAGTAAAGGGAGCACCTCTGCGATTGTCACGACCGGGTCCTCCGAGCTCTGACCTTAGACTGGGTGAAGCCGAAAGCTAGCGCTCTTATTGTTTTCAATCATGGTCGGCACACAACGGAACTCATGAGTACAAAAAATCTATTGCACAAGTCTCAGAGTAATAATGAGCACCGAAGAAAGGTATCGGTGGGGGTACTATTTTCTTCGAAGATGCTTCTTACACTTCGTCTGTAATATAGCATAAGTTCCCTAAGCGTGCTTTGTTTGTTACAGCCTTATGGCCCGGTTGCCTGGTTATCGGAAACAATGTCGATATTCTCGACAGGTGGAGTACATAACACTTTTCGGTCCTTGACCGAAGAGGGAGAAGCCGACGGTCGGTTAAGACGCATTTAAAGTTCGGGTGAACAAAGATATGATATTAGTACTTCGGTACATACAATCATTATACATAAAATTCTTTTACCCAAGTCACTTGGGGGATCTTAAATTTATATGAGCCATTTTATAATAAGTGTTCTTCTTCTTAGTTGTTGCAAAGTTTTTATTACTATTATTATTCATCACTCCTTTTTTCGACACGAGTGTGTGGTCACTAGCCGGGGAGCCTAATTTCTCTCTCAAAGCCGCTAGAGTTTAGTTTGCTAAACTGGCCTAATGAGAAGTACTCCGCCTTCGGGATAGGAGGTTGAAGCCGTAGGCTGACCCGCTTGGAGTCTTGAGATAGGATGTGTCATGTTAAAGCACGACAGAAGCACTTTTTTAAAGTCCAATTTTCTGATTGGCACCGAACAATTGATCTAGTTCGGACGTCGATTTTTTCTGACGTTTTTTGGTTTTCCAAGCCTATGGCACTTCTAAACTATTTGTGTGTTTCCAGCATTAGTCTCACAGTGCAATGCCGGACACCTTTAGGGATCCGACAAAAACATTCTTGGATATTGCTATATATGCATCGGTTTCGAATTGTGTCTTCGGTAAATAGTTGGGTTGCCCGGCTCCTGTGCTTGCCTCCTACGTCCCGCTTCGTTTGGCTAGGTGTGCAAAGGGAGAACCACTGCGATTGTGCTTCCAGCTCGCATGGTCAAGCACCTCAGTGGAGAAAGCCGAAAACTGATTGTCACAATAGGCATAAACTGGTCATTGATCCGATGACTGTATTAAATGACGGGCCGTTCATAACATTAGCCGAAGTGTTTATGGCTTGACCTCAGATGTCGCTGAATAGTAACCAGGGGCTCATAGCTAGCTTCCCCAGTTTAAAGCTCCTATGACTAAGGGAAAGTTATAAAGCCCGCATATCTGATTGCTTTGTTTCTTCTAACACAACCGCCTCCGAGCACCGAGACATCGGCTAAGGGTTGTTTTGTTAGTGCGGAAACACCCTGCGTAGTATCTACCAAGGGGTAGAAGCCGACGATGGGCCACTTTCAACTGATAAACGGTCACAAAGGAGTCAAAATAATGATGTATAGTACTTGGATACATAGAATCATTACACATAATCTGTGATTTTACTCTTGATATCAATCCTTAATCCGGCGACCCATGCCCACATTAAGGCTCGGGGGCTACTGGGCTTTGCGCTCATTATTTACAAAAATTAAAGGGGCACATCAATCCCCTGATCTGGTATTGCCACCCGACCAGTGTCTCGGGGGCTACTGCATTGCCTATTTCAATGCCGGAAATTCCAAATGTCAAGTGTTTGGCTTGACCGAACTATGGGCAAACATGTCTTCGGATAACAATAGGTACCATTTGGACCTATCCGGCGTCAAGCTAAATAAATTACGGCAACTTTTTAAGACCCTCTCTCAAGGGCTCGTTCGCCGATCACTATTATCCCTAATATATTACACTGCGTTTTTATTCCTATGTATGCTACCGAGCTAGGAGTTGATCCTCAGGCCGATTTCGCGCATCGGCCCAAGTCTCAGGGGCTACTGGGAACACCGGTTTCATGTTTTCCTTTAGGTGCATCTCGGGTTTTAGACCGACACACACCTTGAGGGCTACTGGATATACATATACCGGTTATATATCTCGGCAGAGAATAAATTGCACCAATAAAAAATAATCACAAAATATCAGTCCGCTGTCGGCTGGTGCACCACCTCGGAAGCAGTCCTGCATAAAGCTTGGGCTCCAGCGGCTAGCTCCATAGAGGGCATTTCCGGCATTAAGCTCGGCTAAACTCCTTCAACTTTTTTGTACCAAGATGATCTATGACATCTTGGATATAGTCTGGCGTTGGAGTTTGGACACAGTCCGGCGTTGGAGCTCGGATAAATTTCGGCGTTGGAGCTCAGAAGCAGTCCGACATTGGTGCTCGTCTGCAAAAGATACCTCGAATGCAGTCCGGCGTTGGGGTTTGGACGCAAGAGGAAACTGCCGCCTGGGAACAACTTCAAACCCGAGGTGTGGCATAAAAATATCAAGGCATTGATAAAGGCCGGAAACTTAAAGGGGCTCCCCGGATACCCGACGTGTAAACTCGTCGGATGCACTTCGGCGATCTTCAAGATCGAAGATGAGAAGATTTGTTGAACCAGTTTTCAAGACCGACGACCGAAGATGAAGAACAATTTGGAAGAATCGAGGAGCGTTCCTAACTTGAAGACCGGTTCAGGGGGCTACTGACGGTGTCCTGGACTAGGGGGTACTCATCACATCGTCTCCCGATCAATTGGATTGGGCCGAGGACCCCCCTGGCCGCATACTCATGGGCCAGTTCGGACAGCTGCCGCATACAAGGAAGATTCCACAAGACTTGGCGATCAAGACAAGGACTCCTCCCCACCGGCGTATTCGGCTAGGACTCTTGTTATCCTAGGCCTCTGGTGCATTATATAAACCGAGGCCAGGCTAGCCGATAGATAGACATACAATCATACCATAGGCTAGCTTCTAGGGTTTAGCCTCTCCGATCTCGTGGTAGATCAACTCTTGTAATACTCATATCATCAAGAATAAATCAAGCAGGACATAGGGTTTTACCTCCATCAAGAGGGCCCGAACCTGGGTAAAACATCATGTTCCCTGCCTCCTGTTACCATCCGCCTTAGACGCATAGTTCGGGACCCCCTACCCGAGATCCGCCGGTTTTGACACCGACATCCATGCTCATCGATGAAGAGTAAGAGAGAACGATCTCCTTTCCTGCCAGTAGTTTTAGTATGCCAGCTTGCTCTTGTTAACTGATCTTCTGCTTGTTGCCTTTGTCAGGGAGGAGGAGGAAACAAAGACTCTTATCCACCGGTCCAAACGGCTCAAGCGCGTGGAGCTACCGAAGACTGTGGAGGGCTCGGGTCTGGTAGGGAGCAGCACAAACGTCCTGACACCAAGCCCCATATCTCCCCTGTCATGAGAGCACGGGATTGGTCCCTCCCATGGGGAGCGACACAGGAGTGTCCCCCAAACTCCTCGGCTGGAGGAGGAGGAGAGATGACGCAGGGCGAGCCCCTTCAATAGGGGCTTACTCCGCCCGTCGATCGAGTCGAGGAGCTCGCGATGATGGCTTCCATGGAAGAGCTTGCCCAGGATGACACCGTGGTTGTAGTAGAAGGGGACGGAAACCATGTCCCGACAGCTGATGTTGCCAGGGAAACTGAGGTTTCTGCCCGGCAGACTTCTCCGGGTAATTCATTTGCTCTTCCCCCCCCCTTCTCTTTTACCATCTTGCTCCATGATTCTGGCTCTCTAATACTTCTGCTTCTTTATTATTGCTTGTTGTCTTCGCTTGCAGCCCCTCGGGCCGAAGAGCCTGAACTGCTAGAAGAAGTGGCTAGCATAGGGAGAGATTCCACGAATGAAGCCTCCAAGATCGCTGCAGCGGAGGGGGCAGGGACATGTTGTCGGGAGTGTTCAAGAGCCACTGACGGAAACAGAGCAGATCCCTGACGGCACGCCAGGGGTGGGAGCGACGGTTGAGGAGAAAGTCCCCTTCAAACTATGGACCCTCCCCTCATTTGGTACAATGGCGGGGGGCCTCACAGCCATCCTCGAGCCAGTTGGCGCTGGTGCTCGCGCGGCCTAGGCTCGGAACCACCGGCTCGTCAGTGGCGATGAGCACGGAACTTGATGAAGAGCTCTAGTGGATTCTAATGTCGTTGTACCAAGGGGTCGACGAGGCAGATGATTCCGCCGCTGTCGCGATGGACCTGTCTTTCCTGGAGTCCATGTCGGTAGTCATTAAAGAGATGCAGGGCCGACACAGCCATAAATGGCAGGTGCTCACGGAGCAGCACAAGTCCGCCAACAAGGTGGACCAGCAACTGAGGGACAAAGGTAACGAGTTGCATGACTGGCACGGCATGCAATTCCAGGTCCTGATGAGGCAGCAAGAGACGATCTCGATGTCGAGGGAGGATATCATTGCCCGGGAGGCTCGCATGGCGGAGCGCAAGGTGCTTCTGGACGCCAAGGAGCAGGACATCTCCTCCTGGGAGGAGAAGCTTGAGGCCACCCTCTGCACCAAGGATGATGATATGGAAGCTCTCGTGCAGCGGCGCATCAAGGAGCTAGAAGACAAGCACAAGGCCGCCCTGGATGCCCTCTCTGCTGATTCTGCTACCCAAATGAATAAGCTCGCTGACCTTGCCGCTACATCCACTACCAAGACCGACCTCGACCAACATGTGGCCAAGCTAACTGAAGAGCTTGCCGGGAGTGCCAAGGAGGTCATGACCCTCAAGGAGGAGGCGCAGAAAGCACAGATCCTTCTGAATGATATACAATCGTAGCTCTCCTCTAAGAGCCAAGGCCTCGAAACTGCCAATGGCACCATTAAAGATCTGAAGGCCAGGATTGGCACCTTGGAGAGGTCGGTAGAACCCAGCAGGGCTCGTGAGCAGCAGCTGACAAAAGACCTGGACACCACAAGGCGTCTATGGAAGGACGTAGAGGACAAGCTGGTGAACCATTCTGAGCAAGTTGACCT
This sequence comes from Triticum aestivum, assembly GCF_018294505.1. Classification (NCBI taxonomy): domain Eukaryota; kingdom Viridiplantae; phylum Streptophyta; class Magnoliopsida; order Poales; family Poaceae; genus Triticum; species Triticum aestivum. Next base: position 275,223,455 of record NC_057806.1, read on the forward strand.
CTGGATCAAGAGCTTGATTGACATTGCCGAGCATATCACTACTCAAACTGTAGCGATGGGAAAGGAAGGGCCAGTCTTTTCGGCTAGCAAGAAGGAGGTCCCCAGCGTCAAGATAGGGGTCTTCTTCAATGAGCTGATCAAAAAGCTGAAGGTACATGAGGAGAGAAGGGCTGGTCGCTTCGCGAGCGAATCCGGGAAGCTTGCCCGCAATGCCCTCCTCATAGTCCTGAGCAACATCGCTTGTCGCCATCCGGATCTCGACCTTGCTGACAGCTTTAGGAAACCGTCGGAGGGCACAGATGTTTCTGCTGCCGAGGAGAAGGCCACCCCTTACGCCAACAAGGTCCTTGTCGGTGTCAAAACCGGCGGATCTCGGGTAGGGGGTCCCGAACTGTGCGTCTAGGCGGATGGTAACAGGAGGCAGGGGACACGATGTTTTACCCAGGTTCGGGCCCTCTTGATGGAGGTAAAACCCTACGTCCTGCTTGATTAATATTGATGATATGGGTAGTACAAGAGTAGATCTACCACGAGATCAGAGAGGCTAAACCCTAGAAGCTAGCCTATGGTATGATTGTTGTTCGTCCTATGGACTAAGACCCTCCGGTTTATATAGACATCGGAGAGGGCTAGGGTTACACAGAGTCGGTTACAATGGTAGGAGATCTACATATCCGTATCGCCAAGCTTGCCTTCCACGCCAAGGAAAGTCCCTTCCGGACACGGGACGAAGTCTTCAATCTTGTATCTTCATAGTCCAGGAGTCCGGCCGAAGGTATAGTCCGGCTATCCGGGCACCCCCTAATCCGGGACTCCCTCAGTAGCCCCTGAACCAGGCTTCAATGACGACGAGTCCGGCGCACAGATTGTCTTCGGCATTACAAGGCGGGTTCGTCCTCCATGTACTTCATAGAAGATTTTGAACACAAAGGTAGTGTCTGGCTCTACAAAATAAGTTTCCACATATTGCCATAGAGAGAATAATATTTACAAAAATCTAATCTGCTGACGTATTCTGTAGCGTGACATCACACCACGGCCAAGTATTTATTCGAATCGTTTTACTGTCCCACCTCAGCACGTTTAGCGAGGCGGTTTCCTTGGCACGTCTTGTCAAAGCAGAGATCGTGACCCCTGATCCCAGGATTCTCATCAATACGGGCGTGGGTAACCCAACCGCGCCATTGATTACGGCGCTCGGGAGATAAGCGAGTTTTACCAGGCTGGTGGGGACGCATAGTCGCGTCCACCCATATAAGGGGATAAGGATCCACCTTTTCATCCACACCTTCTTCCTCCTTTGCCTATCCATTTCCGCGCACTCGAGCTCCAGCGCCCAAGTCCGCACACCCCACCTCAACCTTCTCCAGCCATGTCCGGAGCGGGAGGCAAGTGGATGGTCTCCTCCGTCACGGAGGGACACATCAAAAAACTGAGGAAGGCCGGATACTTGTCTAACGACATTGCGCACCGGCTTCCCGAAGAGGGGCAGCTCATCCCCACCCCTAGGCCCCATGAGAGGGTGGTGTTCCTCCCCCATTTCCTCCGTGGACTGGGCTTCCCTCTCCACCCATTTGTCCGGGGGCTCATGTTCTACTATGGCCTGGATTTCCACGATCTGGCCCCGAACTTTGTCCTCAACATCTCGGCGTTTATCGTCGTGTGCGAGGCTTTCTTCTGCATCCGCCCCCATTTCGGCCTATGGCTCAAGACTTTCAATGTCAAGCCGAAGGTGGTGCGCGGCACCCAGGCGGAGTGCGGAGGTGCCATGGTGGGCAAGATGCCCAACGTCCTATGGCTCGAGGGCTCCTTCGTGGAGTCCCTAAAGGGGTGGCAATCGGGGTGGTTTTACATCACCGAGCCGCGCGACCCTGAATGGGTCGCAGCCCCCGAGTTCCGATCCGGACCCCCTACGCGGCTCACCTCCTGGAAAGAGACGAGCCTGTCGTGGGGTAAAGAAGGAGAGCTGACCAAACTCCAAACATGCGTCCAAACCCTGGTAGACAGGAAGCTCAAACTTGTTAACGTAGTCCAGGTTATGCTCATCCGCCGGATCCTCCCATGTCAACAACGGGCTTTCAACCTGTGGGAGTTCGACCTGGCGCAGCACCGAACTTTGAGCAGACTCTTCGACACGACGTACGAAGATGCCTGGAAGGTGCTTTTCAAGGGCGCCGAGGCCCCCGCATCCGCTACTAAGGATCGCGGATTCAGCACGCAGCGTCACGCTCATGCGGTGAGCTGTCTTTACCTGTTACAGGGTATTAGTTTTTCATAGTTTTACTACATGCGGGATCTAAGCTCCCTTACCTTTGACAGGATTGGCAGGAGACATTCGGACAGATCAACTGTCTGGCTCCTTTGCCCGAAGGCCCAGCGGACGCTCGCTTGGTGAAGCTTCTGGTTCCGGCACCCTATGTGGTGCCGGAGAAGAAGGCCAAGAATAAGGCCATGGGGACTCGAAAGAGTGCCCGGCGCCTGGCGGTGTCGGATTCATCATCCGACGACTCCAAGACGCACTCCTCCCATGAAGATGAGGAGGAGGAAGAAGAGACCTCTCCGCCTCCAGCAGGGGGAGAGAAGAAAAGGAAGGCCGCCCCAACCGGGGAGGCCGAAGGGTCCAAGAAGGGGAAGATCCTTCCTCCGGACTGCTCCACCAACACCGACGACAGCGAAGAGGAGTGGCCGCACAGGGCCAAGCCCCTGGCGAAATCGTAAGTATCCGGATACCAGAGTGATTCATAGTATTCCTCCATTGCACAGCTTTTCCTTATGTCGAAAATGTTTATGCAGTCCACCCAAAGACCGGCTTGACGTGTCGTCGAGCGGTTCCCTGGATTTGTAGGATGTGAATTCGCTTCCGACGGCTACCTCCCCCACCCCACGAACAACGCCGAGGTGCTGTCCCAACAGGTTCCAAGCCAGGAGGAGGTGGTCCTGGAGGCGCCGCAAGGCAACCTCCTGGACTCCAGGCGCAAAGGGGATAAAACCCCCAAGGGCTCCGAGTCCGGCCTTGAGCCGGACACCGCGCCGGAACCTTCAACAGATCTGGACTCCGGTAGGCAGCCTCCTTCCAAGAGGAGCAAGCCTACCGAGCCGGTGACTTCCGTTCAACCGGAGGCACCAGACAATTTGCTGGAGGTGCTTAACGGCGCCTCCATCGACGAGGAGCACCGCACTATTATGAGTGCAGTGATCCAGAAGGTTCAGTCTGCCAAGAGCGGACTGACTGAAGCCTGTGCCAGCCTTCTAACAGGATTTGAGGTAGGTACAGAATATGTAAAAATATTACCGCATAGACAGTAGCCCCTGATGCTCTGTTCGGCGTTCGGAAAGAAAAGCCGAATAGAGGATCTAATAACATTCGCAGGAGTCTAACATAATCAAGTCAATATGCGTATGCAGGCTTCGCTGCTGGCCTCCGCCGCACTGACTGCGGAGGTGGATACGCTGAAGCAAAACCTCGCGCGGTCCGAGAACGAGCTCGGCCATGCCAAGAGGCAACTCGAGGAGAAGGAAGGTAAGTAATACCTTGCGCAAGTATATAGAGAAGATGTGGTTGCAAAAAATGACAGGATCAACGTGCTATTATAGGGGCCACGACCGAGGTGGCAACCCTTAAGAAAGCGCTGTCCGAGGCCGAAAACAGAGCGGCCGCAGAGCGCACAGAGAGAGGGAAGCAGGAGGCGCGGGTGGAGGAGGTGCAGAAAGAGCTCCAGGCTCTCGTGAAAAAACACGAGAGTTTGGAGCTTGACTCAAAGACGCAAGCGTCCGAGCTTGCGGCAGCCCTCGAAAGCGCGAAGTCTGCCAAGGCCGAAGCCCAGAAAGCCCTCCAAGAAATTGAAGCGATGAAGAAGATAGCGGCGGGTAAGGCATTCATTATGCAAAGCAAGCACGTGAAAGTGAATTACTTGTTACTTACCCGAGTCCGGAGCTCTCCAGGAGCATTCGCAGATTTGCCCCGCAGTGCGTCTGATGCCGCCGCCTACTACCGAGCCGAGGAGGGGAGCTCGACGGAGAAGGTGTTCTGGTCTCAGTATGCTGAGGCCGGACACCTGGTGCCTTTGAGCGACCAGCTGAAGCAAATGGTCGAGCTCCACAAGGTGGCCGAACAGGCCATAAAGGGCCTCATAGTTCGGCTTTGGCCTGGAGAGGCTCTGCCTGGGAGCTACTTCGGGCTGGTGAGGCGGCTGGTGGATGCCTGTCCACGGCTTGAAGTAATCAAGCGCTCCGTCTGCATCGAAGGTGCCCGTAGGGCGCTTGCCCGTGCTAAAGTGCACTGGGGCAAGATGGATGCGGAGAAGCTGGTGAAGGACGGGCCGCCGCCGGGCAAGGAGCATCGCGTCCCGGAAGCGTATTATGAGGGCGTCCTGAAGGGTGCCCGCCTTATAGCGGATGAATGCTCCAAAGATGTAATTTTTGAGTAAACTCGCATTTGTGATCCTGTACGCTGAAAACTTGTTCATATGCGCTAAGCAACGCTTTTGAATTTAAAATATTACCTTCTGTGCGGCCGTTTATCAAATTTGAGAGATGGCGAGTCGTCGGCTTCTGCCCCCATGCCACGAGTGCTGGGGTGTTCGGGATAAACATGAGCGCTCTTTTTCCCATTCTTGGGTCCTTCGAGGGAGGCGCTCAACACAACGAACAAGGCAATCGGACTATAATGCTTGAACACTCTCACTTAGCCATAGAATTCTATAATTTTAAATTTCGGCGAAGCCCCTAGTGTTCGGAAGACCGAGTTCGGGGCGCTATCCACGCCTAGGCCGGACAAAGCCGACTCCTCGCTCTAAGCGGCATAAGTCTTTAGGGACTCGAAAACCTCTCGAACAGCGACCAGCTCTCGCCTCATCATGACGGTCAGTTTTAGCTTTCTCTACTGAGGTGCTTAGCCCAGCTCAACTGGGGCACAATCGCAGTAGTTCTCCTAGTGCTACCTTAGCCGATATAACGGAACGTAAGGTACCAAAACATAGGAGCCGGGCAAACCCAACTATTGACCCAAGACATGATTCGGAGCCGATGCATATAATGCTATAAGTTCGGGGTGCCGCACTTGTGAAAGTGTTCGGACTTCTCACACCGTATTGTGGGGTACTTAAGCCCCTGGCGTATTGGCCGTACCAAAGTGTACGGGTGCAACATGTCATTAATGAACATATATTCGTAAAAAAGAGTAATGCAATAATAGACGGAAGCTATGCATTGTTTATTTAAAAAAGCTGCGATCAAAGCAGAACGATACAAATAGTGCAATAAGCAAAAGATGGGACTATTTAACATGTCCTTTCCAGGGGCGAGCTGCGGAATGGTATGTGAAACAGGTATACTGCTCGTTATAGAGACCACCTTAGAGTTCCATAGTGCGGCGTAGCTTTCTGCTTCCCTGGTTGTATCGTTTGTGCGGCAATTGTACTGCCGGACAAGCCTTCCGAAGAATGGAGTCCTGAAAATAAGAGAAAATTAAGAAATCGGCAGCCCCTAGTGCGGTTTAAGCCGCGTTTCGGGCGTGCCGTGATGGTGCCCCTCCCCCTGTGCCCATGGTATTTCCAGAGCGTAGTTATGTACGCGCAACACTGGTTTCGCAAGTTCGCGAGGGCTGGGGTTGGGGCCGCATTGCTACGCTTGCTCGGAACGTGCCAGGCGGTCTTGTTGTAGGTTACTCCGGGCGCGCTTGACGGTGTCCAGACGTTTAATGGCCGGACTGGAGAATTGCCTTGAGAGGCTGCTTTGTACTTCCGCTGCGATAGCCGCCGTATGCTCCTCCGTTCGGAGAGAGCGTTCGGTGTTTCCATTGACCGTGATGACTCCTCGAGGGCCTGGCATCTTGAGCTTGAGGTATGCGTAGTGCGGCACCGCATTGAACTTAGCAAATGCGGTTCGCCCGAGCAGTGCGTGATAGCCACTGCGGAACGGGACTATGTCGAAGATTAACTCCTCGCTTCGGAAATTATCCGGAGATCCGAAGACCACTTCAAGTGTAACTGAGCCTGTACAGTTGGCCTCTACACCTGGTATGACGCCTTTAAAGGTCGTTTTAGTGGGTTTAATCCTCGAGGGATCGATGCCCATTTTCCGCACTGTATCCTGGTAAAGCAGGTTCAGGCTGCTGCCGCCGTCCATAAGGACTCTAGTGAGGTGAAATCCGTCAATAATTGGGTCTAGAACCAATGCGGCGAATCCGCCATGACGGATGCTAGTGGGGTGGTCCCTTCGATCAAAAGTGATCGGGCAGGAAGACCATGGGTTGAACTTTGGGGCGACTGGCTCCATCGCGTATACGTCCCTTAGCGCACGCTTCCGCTCCCTCTTGGGGACGTGGGTTGCGTATATCATGTTCACCGTCCGCACTTGTGGGGGAAAACCTTTCTGTCCACTGTTGTTCGGCGGCCGGGGCTCCTCCTCGTCATCGCTATGCAGCCCCTTGTCTCTGCTTTCGGCATTTAACTTGCCTGCCTGCTTGAACACCCAACAATCCCTGTTGGTGTGATTGGCTGGTTTTTCGGGGGTGCCATGTATCTGGCATGAGCGGTCGAGTATTCGGTCCAAACTGGACGGGCCCGGAGTATTTCTTTTGAATGGCTTTTTCCGCTGACCGGGTTTAGAGCCTCTGAATCCGGCATTAACTGTCGTATCCTCAGCATTGTCGCCGTTAATGCGGCGCTTTTGCTTGTTGCGACGCGACCTGCCACTGCTGTCCTTGGTATCCGAATTACCAGGGCTCTTGGTCATGTTATTGCTGCGAGCTAGCCAGCTGTCTTCTCCCGCGCAAAAGCGGGTCATAAGTGTCGTGAGGGCTGCCATAGATTTCGGCTTTTCCTGTCCTAGGTGCCGTGCAAGCCACTCGTCGCGGATGTTATGCTTGAAGGCTGCTAGGGCCTCTGCGTCCGGACAGTCGACGATTTGATTTTTCTTGGTTAGGAACCGTGTCCAGAATTGTCTGGCCGATTCCTCTGGCTGCTGAATTATGTGGCTTAGGTCATCGGCGTCTGGTGGTCGCACATAAGTGCCCTGGAAATTGTCGAGGAATGCGGCTTCCAGGTCCTCCCAACAACCAATTGATTCTGCTGGCAAGCTGTTAAGCCAATGCCGAGCTGGTCCTTTAAGCTTGAGTGGGAGGTATTTGATGGCGTGTAGGTCATCACCGCGGGCCATGTGGATATGAAGGAGATAGTCCTCGATCCATACCGCAGGATCTGTTGTGCCATCGTATGATTCGATGTTCACGGGTTTGAAACCCTCGGGGATTTGATGATCCATTACTTCATCTGTGAAGCATAGTGGATGTGCGGCGCCTCTGTATTGGGCTATATCACGACGCAGCTCAAACGAGCTTTGTCTACTCTGTTTGGCCTGGCCGGATTTACTGTATCCGGCGTGACGAGTACCGTCTCGTGCCATGGGGCGCCCACGCGATCCGTAGATCGATCTTGTTTGCCTTGCCTTGTCCTCCAATATATCTCGCAGGTCTGGCATATTTTCCCGTGCCTTGGTATTTTTTGAGCGGCGCCAGGGTGCGGCTTGAGTGGAGGGCCGAGAGGCTTCTCTGTCGTGGCCACGGGGTGGCCGGTCGGCCGCATCATGCGCTGGTGATGTAGGTTTAGGTGCTTCCTCCTCTAATTGGGGTAGCAACCTGCGCTTTGGGTAGCTCTTGGAGGGGCGTTCGAGTTCATACTCTTCGGCCGCAAGGACTTCAGTCCATCTGTCGGCTAGCAAATCTTGATCAGCTCTAAGCTGTTGCTGTTTTTTCTTGAGGCTGCTCGCCGTGGCCATAAGCCTGTGTTTGAAACGCTCTTGTTCGACGGGATCCTCCGGCACGACAAATTCGTCGTCGTCGAGGCTTGCCTCGTCTTCGGAGGGAGGTATGTAATTATCGTCCTCGACCTCTCTGTCTGCCGCTCTCTCATGAGGGCTGGCTTCTCCATCCTCCTGTGCTGAATCTTGCTGGAGGTGGTTGTCTTCGGCACTGTCCGGGGTGTTATTATCTCCCGTGCCGGAATCACCGTTTTTGCTTTGGCGGGATTTAGAGCGGCGCCGCTGACGCCGGCGCTTAGGCTGCTTCTTGGAGGGGTCATCCTCCGCTGTTCCATCGCCATTGCCTTCTTTTGGGGTGTCCACCATGTATATATCATATGACGAGGTGGCTTTCTAGTGCCCTATAGGCGCTAGTTCTTGATCGTCTCCTGCATCGGCATCCATACCGTCGATGTCTTCAGAGTCGAAGTCGAGCATGTCGGTTAAATCATCGACAGTGGCTACGAAGTGGGTGGTGGGTGGGCTTTGAATTTCTTCATCATCCGCATCCCAACCATGCTGACCATAGTCCGGCCAGGGCTCTCCTGACAAGGAGAGAGACTTTAGTGAATTCAGAATATCGCCGAAGGGCGAGTGCTGAAAGATGTCCACGGCGGTGAACTCCGTGATCGGCGCCCAATCGGGTTCGATCGGTAGGGGCGCGGAGGGCTCGGAGTCTGGAGAGGAGTCCGGCCCCTTGGAGTCACGGGCTTCACAGAGAATAGGGCTGGTGTTCGGCTTGACCGCCGTAGAGATTGCAGCCCCCGAGGCGGTGTCCAACCACCCATCCTCGATTGGCGCAGTTGGCTCCGAATTAAGGGTCGGAGCTGATGCGGGTGTGGCCTCCAGGGCACTATTTGGCGGCAGAGCTAGATCATGCCCATCGTGATAGTGCGACGTGCTCGGCTGCGGCTCGAATCCGTCGAAGATCAAGTCTCCGCGGTTGTCGGTCGTATAGTTCAAAATTCCAAATCTGACCTGATGGCCAGGGGCGTAGCTTTCGATCTGCTCCAGATGACCAAGCGAATTGGCCCGCAGTGCAAAGCCGCCGAATACGAAGATCTGTCCGGGGAGAAAAGTCTCACCCTGGATCGCATCGCTGTTGATGATCGGAGAGGCCATCGGGCCTAAAAGTGACGACACAGAGGAACTCTCAATGAAAGCACCAATGTCGGTGTCAAAACCGGCGGATCTCGGGTAGGGGGTCCCGAACTGTGCGTCTAGGCGGATGGTAACAGGAGGCAGGGAACACGATGTTTTACCCAGGTTTGGGCCCTCTTGATGGAGGTAAAACCCTACGTCCTGCTTGGTTAATATTGATGATATGGGTAGTACAAGAGTAGATCTACCACGAGATCAGAGAGGCTAAACCCTAGAAGCTAGCCTATGGTATGATTGTTGTTCGTCCTACGGACTAAGACCCTCCGATTTATATAGACACCGGAGAGGGCTAGGGTTACACAGAGTTGGTCACAATGGTAGGAGATCTACATATCCATATCGCCAAGCTTGCCTTCCACGCCAAGGAAAGTCCCTTCCGTACACGGGACAAAGTCTTCAATCTTGTATCTTCATAGTCCAGGAGTCTGGCCGAAGGTATAATCCGGCTATCCAGACACCCCCTAATCCGGGACTCCCTCAGTCCTCTCTGTCCCAGCTGCTTGACGAGGCCGTCAGGCCCGGTCTTAAGCTATCCTCGCTATTGTGATGTCCTGTGACAAAACATAATGCACGTACTATTTTTAGACATCGTATTGTGTATGCTTGTGTGGAATTGATGCTTTTGCTTAATCTTGATTGCGTGTTTATCGCTTTTGAGTTTACCTAACGGTGTTTTTATGAACCTCTATGCATGTTCTAGTTGCCTGCCGGTATCATACTGCCGCGATTGTCGTAAGGGTCGGGCCCTTAACATTCATCTTGGTGAGGATACGGCCCGACAAGTTTTTCCTTGGTTGTTTCTGACACAGTCGCCCATTCCACGAGTAGGCTTGGAATGAAATGAGGGTGCAGATAGAGAACTAGCAAAGGTGCTATCACGTGAAGGACTTCTTCATACGAACACTTCGGTACCCAAGGGATAAACGAACGCATATTCTTAAATCTATAAGGGAGTAACGACTGCATGGACTTAGCTTTTCTCCTTGCTTCCTCGCACACCCTCCGGTCGTGACCGCTTGTCACGTTCCCACACCCTCGGGAAGATGGATGTCATGCGTGTCATTCTCCGGCTCCCGAAAGGGGCCGGTAAAAATCTTATTTACCTTGCGGGTGGCAGGATGCGGTGCAAGGCACGATCGGTTTCTATCTCCTCCTCCCCATACTCTTTAAACAATCTAGTGGAGGCTGGCACAGAAGTCACACAAATGCAAATGGCCTTGCTGGAGCGCACTTGCCACAGTCAATGGATTCACACCAGCGCTCCACTCAGGATTTCCCTAAGCAGGGTAAATGCTGAACCGAGTTTTGCACGGTGCTCATCAACATGGACGATGCTAAAAAACCCGGAGTGGCTCGATTGTCGATAAGTGAGAGTGGCGGAGAGAGAAACCTTGTACCCATCCATTTTGTTCCTATCCCCTAGATGGGGCTCGCATGGCGATCATGCTACCCGAGCTGTTGGGGTTGGCTCACCGCCGTCATTACCAATTCTTGCTGCTATAGCGGCCGCGGAGGAGGGGGCGATGGAGATTGAAAAGAGTGCAGGGGAAGCAATATCTCTCCCTCCCCGTTCCCACCATGCCCAGCCTTTTCTTGGGCGTCATGGATGATGAAGCTGTCGATGAAGAAGAGGATGAAGATGATGCGCTACATACACTTCTCGGGTTCGCACAAGCGCTTCCTCCTACCTGGCGCGCCAAAGATCTCGTGGGAAACCACGGCCACCTATGGGGCCATCAGCCCCTTGTGGTTTGGCAGGGGGATGAGCACATTGCACAAAGAGCGGAGAACGTCGCGCAGCATGGCAGAGATCACATGGGCAGTTTTACCCAGGTTCGGGCCGCCACAAGGCGTAAAACCCTACTCCTGCTTTGCTAGATCGATGAGAGGACTGTGGTGGAAATGCAACGCTCTAGCCCGGCAGGGTTGCTTCAGAGCGAGAGCAGCTACGTGCATATGAGTGTACAAGGGTATGCATCCTTTCTATGGTTGCCATGGCCCTCCTTTTATACATCAAGGGATCACCACAATGGAAAATTAGTCGTTGTGTACTGATTACATACCAAACAATGCTATCATACCTAACTCTGCAGACAAGGCAGAGCGCATTAAATGTGACGCTTAGTGTCACATCATGGCATGCCCGACAAGCCTTGCCGGGCTATTTAGCCACCTTCTTGTTTGTCTGCTTGACACGTCTCTGGACGGGTGTCATTTGGAGGTGATTTCCTTCGAAAGTGGCTGCCATGTGTCAAGAAACATCCACTTAGTCACTTGGGGGCTCGACACCGCATCGATCTATGACTTGCGTTGCTGTGAGGTGGAGCCGTGGAGCCTTGGCAGGGTAGTCCGCCCTTGGCGTCCCCGGCAAGCTTGCCGGGGCAATCTTGACACTTTCCTCTAGAGCAGCCTCGTTCTCGCCAGGCTCGCCTGCCCAACAAGGGAGACTTTCCCTTAGTGGTGTATTGCTTCTTTTGGCTTGACTTGGTCTTCTTGATCCACTCTCTGGTTTCTCAAAGAGCCATCTCTTCGTCTTGGTCTTGTCTTGGATGTTGAGAGTTGCCAGGTCGGTAGTTTGCCTTTGATGCACAAGTCAGGGGAAAACATACACCCCTATTTGTGTACCCCGACATCTGGCAAGTCTTGGTGCCAACAAGTCAAGTGCAGAGCAAGCAAATGAATCAAAGCAACAAGTTGTGCAGAAGAAGTTGGTGCAACGCCCAGTCTATTTTGTCACTTCCCTTGTCCACGGGGCTAGATCAAGATACTCTGGTGTGCGGAAATTGATTTTTGGTCTCCTTATGGCCCCAAGGAAGCTATGCCACTACTTTCAAGCACACCAAATCACTGTCGTCACTCGCTTTTCGATGCAAAGGATCTTGAGAAATCCAAATGCAACATGAAGGATTTTTGACTGCGCGTTGGAATTGTCAAGCTTTGATCTCAAGTTTAGAAGCACTTCAACAATTTAGAGCAGAGCCTTGGTGGATTTCATTGCAGAATGGACACCAACGCCAGATCAAGAAATTCCAGAAACCTCTCTCCCCGACAAGGAAACAACTCAGGATTGAATTATGTACATTGATGGGGCCTTCTTGATGCAAGGTGCCTATGCTGGAGTGTTGCTTGTTGCACCCACTGGAGAGCACGACAAGTATGTAATTCAGATGCATTTCCCCAGGGAGAAGGCAACAAACAACACTACTGAGTATGAAGGGCTACTTGCCGGTCTCAAGATTGCGGCAGACCTTGGAATCAGAAAGCCTATCATCAAAGGCGACTCACAGTTGGTTGTGAAGAAATTCAATGAAGATTATCAAAGTCCATTGATGGAAGCATATGTTGATGAAGTGAGGAAGTTGGAAGAGCACTTTAACGGATTACAAATAGAGCATGTTCCTCATGCAGAGAATAGCATTGCAGATGATCTGTCAAAGCGTGCCGCACTCAAGCTGCCTGTGGAACCAGGGACTTTTGTCCACTTAACTCAGCCACCCATAACACCATAAGTTGGGCAGAACAAGAGAAGAAAGTTGAATTCTAGCAGGTACTTTCCTGCCGAGCTCCCAGAAGCTCCCAGCAAGGATGTTGCCAGAGACAACGACAATCTTTCCAGAGAGCAGCAGGCTTTGGCAAGGAACCAAGTTCTTGCCATCGAGATAAGCGCTCCTGCAGCAGAAGAAATGCCTTTAGTCCTTGTCATTGCCGCAGGCTCCGCATTGGGCATAGCAGATTGTCGAATTCCTTCAGACAGGAGAACTTCCTGAAGATCACGAAGAAGCTGAAAGAGTAGCTCGTCAGTCTAGTATGTATTAGTTTGTCGGCGATGACCTATACAAAAAGAGACCAAATGGGGGTGAAATTGAGGTGTATTTATCCGGAAGATCGACAAAAGTTGTTGGCAAAGATACATGGGGGAATATGTGGCTCCCACATAGGAACAAGGGCCCTTGTCGGCAAAGCTTTCCGGCAAGGTTTCTTTTGGCCCACTACCCTCCAGGATGCAATTGAGTTAGTAACCAAGTGTGAAGCATGCCAGTTCCATTCAAAACATTCACATCAGCCAGCTCAAGCTCTTCAAACAATCCCTCTCTCCTGGCCCTTCTCGGTCTAGGGGCTCGACATACTGGGCCCCTTCCCACGTGTTGTCGGGGGCTCTGAGTACTCGTACGTCTCAATCAACAAGTTCACAAAGTGGCCAGAAGTAGAGCCGATGAGGAAGGTGACAATACAGTCAGCCGTCAAGTTTTTCAAAGGACTAGTTTGTCGTTTTGGAGTGCCCAATAGGGTCATCACCGAAAACGACATACAATTCACGAGCCGCACCTTCATGCAGTACCTTGATGACCTTAGCAGCAAGATATGTTTTGCATCAGTTGCTCACCCAAGGAGCAACGGCCAAGCAGAAAGAGCGAATGTTGAAGTGTTGCATGGGCTCAAGACGATAACTTTTGACAAGCTGCACAAGTGTGGAAGATACTGATTGATGAGTTGTCGGCGGTTCTTTGGTCACTCATAACGACACCAGATTGAGCCACTGACCAGATACGTTTCTTCCTAGTCTATGGGGCAGAAGCAGTGCTCCCCACAGAACTCATGTACGTGTCACCTTGAGTGCTTGCTTATGATGAGCTCAAGCAAGAGCAGCTGCTTCAAGATGACTCCAGGCTCCTTGAGGAAGATCGCCTCTAGGCTGTTGTACGTGCTGCATGTTACCAGCAAGCTTTGTGCCGCTATCACAGCCGCAAGATTAACGCCAAGAGCCTTGAGGAAGGTGACCTTGTTCTTCGGCGAGTTTAGTCTGCCAAGAATTCAAACAAGTTGACACCAAAGTGGGAAGGCCCTTACTAGGTGGTACGAGTCACTAGGCCTGGCGCAGTCAACCTAGAGAACGGAGATGGCACTCTAGTGTATAACTCATGGAACATTGAGCATCTTCACGAGTTCTACCCGTAAGGCGTGAGTTGCCGGGCCACCCGGCAACCACCTTTTGTACAAGTTTGCTAGCAAAGCATGTAATCCTTTGTACAAAGCCAGGCGCGGACCCTGTGCATAAGTGAAATAAAGCTAAGTGTTTCACAGCTCTTGTCAATTCACATGTTTAATTATATGTGTTTCTGTGTGATGTTGTGATATGTTTGCCTTGTATGGATAATTAACGAACCGTCAAGGTTCCATATCATCATTTTCTCTTCTTTCTTTTTCTCAAAGGGACAGTGTAGCGACCAGACCTCAAACAGTCTGATCTCTATGCTCCGGTGTCATCCCTGGATCAGTAATGCTGACACCACACAGTACTCGGAGGATTTATAACAGAGTAGCAATCACACACTTATTACATCGAGTGTCTCAAAAGAGAACTTGTTACAATAAATATGGCTTAAGGCCATCTAATAACGATAACAGCGGAAGGCTTGGAAGATAAGTGAGTCCATCAACTCCAACGGCATCACTGAGTATAGAACTACGACCTAAAACTCCTCAATCGTCGTCTGAAAAGTCTGCAACATTAACGTTGCAGCCCGAAAACGGGTCAGCACATGGAATATGCTGGCAAGGTAAAACATAGAGAGTAATGGAATGCAACAGCTATACTATATGCATATTTGGCTGGTGGAAAGCTCTATGGTTACAGTTTTGCGTAAAGCCAATTTTTCCCTACTTAAAAGGAATAAATTTAATTACTATCATGGTGGTTGTTAAACATTGAGAATGGTTGACAGCATTCTCAATCCCAATTAAGTAACATCATTAAAACCCCACAAAATTAATTTAGAGTAACATGTTGAGATTCACATGATAATCCAGGTACTAGATACTCAAGATGTCCATAACCGGGGACACGGCTAACCATGATTAGTTTGTTACACTCTGTAGAGGTTTGTGCACTTTTCCCCACAAGACTCGATCGCCTCCGTTTGGTTTCTCGCACTACAGGGTGTTTGAGAAGACGGATGACCGAGGCACAGTCTTTCAGAAGCGCTGGCACCTTACGACGGATAGACCGGTACACCTACTTTCCCCTACATCTGCTAGTCTACCCTGTAAGAGTTCGCACAACTTAGTCAACTATGCCAGAGCCCATAATGGCTTGTGGCTACACACGGTAGTTTCTAGTATGAATAATCTCATGATCCCTTTGGGCCTGGGTGGCGGTCCAAATAAAAACAGGCAAGTCCTGGAAACCCCAGGTGCCTCAATCCACCCATATGTGTGTTAGGTTGCCACCTTAGATAAACCCTTAATTATCAATCTCACATCTGTCATGGATATCACTCACCCAATCCACGTCTACTAGCATAGCATGGCATAATAAGCAAACGTAGAAGTAACTCCCAAAGGTTTGATAATAAACAGGTAATAGGTACTACCTCATCTACTTCCCATCCCACAATTTGATTAGATCCTAATCATGCAATGTGTGAGGATTGATCTAATGCAGTAAAACTGGGTTGTAGAAAAGGTATGATCAAAGTGTTACTTGCCTTGCTGATGATCCGCGTAACCTAGAGATTCGAAGTAACAGGCGGCGCACTCCGGGTATTCTATCGCAGACAAACAACAAGCATACAATAAGTACTCATCTAATGCACAGGTAAAACTCAAATAAGAGATCTAACCAGAAAGTTCAACTTAGGAACCCTGGTTTGCAAAAAGAATCAAATCGAACGAAGCAAAAGAAATCAAACGGCGAAAGAAAACAACTTCGTTCTAGTAATCTAGATCTAGGGCAAATTTTACAGTAGCAAAAACATGTTTAAGTTGATTATTCGGAAAGAGGGTTTCGAGACGAAACTCCAGGCGCTTGAATCGCCTGATTCCGATAAACGAGCGAAAAGTTATACGAAAACGAAAATCGGATCAGAAATCGCGATCAGAAAATAACCACAAAAAATCCGACGAAAAAGAAAAACGACGAGTAGAATTTTTTTTAAACAGCACGGAAAACGAGGCAGCGGTGAACCTCGGGCGGCGCGCACCTCCGGCGGCGGCGGCGGCGGGCGGCGGCTGCGGCGGGGCTAGGGTTAGGCGGCGGCGGCTGGGCTCTCTCTCGGCTCGGGCCTCGGGCGCCTTATAAAGGCCCCGACCAGGGAGTCCTGGCCGAGTACGGCTCGTAGTCGGTTCCAGGTTTTTTTTTAAATAATTCCGCTCGGAACAAAAAATAAAAAGAAATACTAAACGGACTCCAAAAAATCACGAAATAAATTTTGCCAGGTTTCTAAAATCAAGCCCGATAAAGTGAAAATTTATCTGGGCCCAAACTACAACTTTGAAAAACGCGCATTTTTCCTAAATTCAATTAAAAATACCGAAAAACTCCAAAATAAAACTTATTTGATTTTTTTATTAAATCCTCAATATTTCTATATTTTGGGAAAGTCATTTTATTCCCTCTCTCATAATTTTGTAATAGAAATAATTGATGATAAAATAAATAAAATCAAATGATCATGTTTACATAATCTGAGAAAACTCAAATATGTAAATAACGAAATCCCCAACTCTCTCCGTGGGTCCTTGAGTTGCTTAGGATTTTCTAGGATCAAAACCAAAAGCAAAATAAAATATGATATGCATGATGATCTAATGTATAACATTCCAAATTGAAAATTTGGGATGTTACAAACAAAAGGTTGCCTCGCATGCAAGTTTGCTGGGAGGAGTGATGGTATGGACACCAATAAGTGACGGTCAAGTTAATATTCCATGACACGAAGTACAACAAAGAGAAGCTAACTTGGAAAACTCTCAAACAATTTTCTTTGTTGTAGAGCTATCTTCCTTGAATGTTTTTGGCTTTTGCATGGAAAACCTACACGCGAGGGAACCTTGTCGCAATTAGCTTTACTCTTATTTTGTTTTGACTCCGCTCAACAATCTAAGCAGCTGTGCTGAGACCGCCAAGAGACCTTGCCAGCAACATTTCCAGCAAGCTACTAAGGATTCGTTCCTCAAGTGCTCGCGGCAAGTGTGTGCACCAGAAAGTTTCCAAATAGCATAGGGAACACACCATGCGAAAATAGAATCGAACAAGGAGAAACAACACACATTCATCAAGCACAAATAGTCTACATTACATCAGATAGCTTCCCGCGGTTCTAACTTAAGGTAAATATTGTATTTTACATGCACTGCTAGCGGCAAGACTAGACGCGACAGTCAATCCCTGCACTTGCCTTCAATCCTCTTCACCTCGCTCACCTTATCGACAATGGGCTTGATTGATTCTCTGGTATCAGCATCTTCCGGCAAGCTTATAAGGACATTAGTGAAGTCAATGCACGGGTTCCTGAAGTCGACCTTGATGAGCACCTTGGTGAGGACAGCTTGGCACATCTTGCGATCTTCTGCAGCAAGGGAAGCAGCTCGGTTGATCTGGATTTGCTTGAGGTTGTCAACAACACATTCAAAGAACAGCGCCAACCTGGCGCTCTTGCTCACCTTCTCCTAAGTGGAGAACCTAAAGTTTGGCATGCCCATGGCGGCCAATTGTGTAGTGAGCTGATGAGTTGCATTGACAAACTGCTCAGTCTAGATCTTCATGCTCTCCTCATAATCACTATATGTGGCGGCGGCTCTAGCGAGCAAATCCTTCTCCTTTTGAAGATCCTTGAGCAGTCCTTTCTCGCGAGCTCTGCTCTCCTCCGAGTTCTTCTTGTGTGTCGCCACCGCCAGCTGCAAGTCTATTATGGAGTTGTTGGCAGTAGTGAGGTCCTTGTTCTTACTAGATATGGTGGCCTCCATCTCCGCCAAGTCATGAAGCATTTTCTCCCTTTCTGTCTGGAAGGTTGAGATTTGCTTGCCAAAGCGCTCAAGGTCTGCCTCCCGCTTTTTCACCTTCTCCACCAACTCACTCTTGACGCCCTCTGCGACTTTGCCAACATCGATGGCCTCCTTGAGCTTGTTGGCGTGGTCCATAGACTGGGCTGCAAGTTCTTCTTTATACTTCTATTCCAGCTCCTATGTTCATCGCACAACAAGATTTTCAATCTCTTCATCCTTGCCACGGAGCTTGGCAGCCAGTGCTTCCTCACAGGTGATCCATAAATCAGTTACCTATGCGATGTTTTCTAATAAAGCAAGTGTACCATTGACCTAAAAAATCAACTACACATGTAGATTTGTTTTGGATATGGGATCCGCCAATTTTCTATTTTTCTCGCACGTAAGTATTTTACGTGGTTCGTCTGTGTTGTGTGTTTCCTCGCCCAAGTTTCAAGTTTCGCAGAAATTTTCATTAGGCACATGATTTCAGAATTTATTCCTCCCACCACATCCCCACCCATCACATTTTCGTAGTATCTCCCCCTGCCCCTCCCCTCCCCCCCCCCGCCCGCCATGACCACAAAT